>NC_092414.1:214675290-214827790 GCF_040894005.1 Engystomops pustulosus
TTATATGGTCAGTACATTATATGGTCAGTATATTATATAGTCAGTATATTATATGGTCAGTACATTATATGGTCAGTACATTATATGATCAGTACATTATATGGTAAGTACATTATATGGTCAGTATATTATATGGTCAGTATATTATATGATCAGTATATTATATGGTCAGTATATTATATGGTCAGTACATTATATGGTCAGTATATTATATGGTCAGTACATTATATGATCAGTACATTATATGGTCAGTATATTATATGGTCAGTACATTATATGGTCAGTACATTATATGATCAGTACATTATATGGTCAGTATATTATATGGTCAGTACATTATATGGTCAGTATATTATATGGTCAGTACATTATATGATCAGTATATTATATGGTCAGTATATTATATGGTCAGTACATTATATGGTCAGTATATTATATGGTCAGTATATTATATGGTCAGTATATTATATGGTCAGTACATTATATGGTCAGTATATTATATGGTCAGTATATTATATGGTCAGTACATTATATGATCAGTATATTATATGGTCAGTATATTATATGGTCAGTACATTATATGGTCAGTATATTATATGGTCAGTATATTATATGGTCAGTACATTATATGGTCAGTACATTATATGGTCAGTATATTATATGGTCAGTATATTATATGGTCAGTACATTGTATGATCAGTACATTATATGATCAGTATATTATATGGTGAGTATATTATATGGTCAGTACATTATATGATCAGTACATTATATGGTCAGTATATTATATGGTCAGTATATTATATGGTCAGTACATTATATGGTCAGTATATTATATGGTCAGTACATTATATGGTCAGTATACTATATAGTCAGTATATTATATGATCAGTATATTATATGGTCAGTACATTATATGGTCAGTATATTATATGGTCAGTACATTATATGGTCAGTATACTATATAGTCAGTATATTATATGATCAGTACACTATATGATCAGTATATTATATTTTCAGTATATTATATGATCAGTACATTATATGATCAGTATATTATATGATCAGTATACTATGTCATCATTTCATATACAGTGGGTGTATTTATAATTTTTATGTATTATGTAGTTGTTATATTTTAGACATCTATGATGTTATATGATGATATGAATGTTAGTTGTCGTTATGTTATATGATCCTATATCACAGAATCCGTATATTGTATGATCAGTATAGGATCAGTATTTTATAGGGTCGGTATGTTAATCAGTGAATTATATGATCAGTATATTATAGCAGTCTGCTGTGTATATCCTACATGATCTGATTGGTCTCCTGGTCCGGGGACCGAGCGACTGACCAATGATCTTACAGTAATGTCCATATATTATATGGTCAGTTTATTATACAATCTGTATTTCTAGATTATTATTGTAGAATTTTCAGCAGTGTCGGACTGGCCCACCAGAGCATCAGAGAATCCTCCGGTGGGCCCCCAGGTTCTAACGCTTTATAATGGGCCCCAAAGATCTTCATTTAGAAGTGAAAGGAGTCATGACTGGATCTTATGATCTATTTCATATAGGACGATTCCGATATTATAGATTATTAGATATTTCTGATGATATACATCCTACATGATATGTTTTTTTTTATGGTATTTTATGGTTGAAGGGTGGGCCCTCAACATCACCACCTCTGGTAGGCCAGTTAGTTTATTATATAGTTGGTATAGTACACAGTTACCACCGTTTCAGGCGTGTGACCAGGACGTGGGTCCCAGTGTGGGAGCATGTCACCGGTACTCAATTACACATATGTGGGGGGTCCTATATCATCCCCTTCATGGCTCTACCCTCACCCCAACATTTAAGCTCCTTAAGCTCCTCTGTTCTTTGCCCTTTGCTCCATTGTGACACATCTTCAACGTAGGCCTCACTGAATGAAACGTGAGGACCTAAGAAGAAGAGCAGTTTTACCGAGGTCCTGAAACCCTCCATACATATTGTATCTTCAAGTTCACATCCATCTCCTTCTAGGAACCTTCCACCACATGAAGCCGGAGTGGTGACACCTTCCATGTGAAGTGGAGAGGAAGGTAAACAGGAAGAAGGTCACACTTCTTCAGGAGACATCAAAGCCTCCACATCCACAAAGGTGAGAAGAAGACTTCATGGACACACTTCATGACACTGGCTGGCCTAAAGCCATGTAGACACCAGGCAGGAGGCCACCCATTAGCACCTCAATGCTACCATCACCTTGGACCATGGGAACCAGTCTCACGATGGATTCTCATTGAGGCAAGTTCTTAAAGGGTTCATATAGTAAAAAAAAAATCTAAAAATCCTACACGTGACCAAGGGAATTGTGTTCAGCTCCTCCATCAAAAGATCATTGACCTGATTGTCGGAGAAAGACAAAAATTTGGGCCAAAGTTTTGGCATCTTTAGACTCAATAGAGCAAATTGATACCTCTGATGGATCTAAAGATGTCTATAGACAGTAGATAAAACGGATCAACAACAATCTAATGTGTATTGGGTGTTCCAACTCTGGTGGAAGAGGGGTGGGGATGTTGAGTTGAATGGAACTATGTAGAAGAACTTGATGATTCAATGGTTTTGCTCTACTTGGATTGATGTCTTCAGTAGACATCAAAGCTTCCCCATGCATGAAGGTGAGAAGAAGACTTCATGGACACACTTCATGACACAGGTTGGCCTAAAGCCATGTAGACACCAGGCAGGAGCCCACTTATTAGCACCTCCATGCTACCATCACCCTGGATCCTGGGAACCAGTCTCACAATGGATTCTCATTGAGGCACGTTCCAGTAGGGTTCCTATTGTAAAAAAAAAAAATCTAAAAATCCCACACATCAAGGAAATTGTGTCCAGCTCCTCCATAAAAAGATCATTGACCTGATTGTTGGACAAAGCCAAAAATTTGGGCCAAAGTTTAGTCATCTTTAGACTCAATAGAGACAAATTGATACCTCTGATGGATCTAAAGATGTCCATAGACATCAGATAAAAAACAGAAAAATATGTGTATTGGGTGTTCCAACTCTGGTGGGAGAGGGGGTGGGGGATGTTGAGTTGAATGGAACTATGTAGAAGAACTTGATGATTCAATAGTTTTGCCCTACTTGGATTGATGTCTTCGGTAGACATCAAAGCTTCCCCATGCAGAAAGGTGGGAAGAAGACTCCATGGACACACTTCATGACACAGGTTGGCCTAAAGCCATGTAGACACCAGGCAGGAGGCCACTCATTAGCACCTCCATGCTACCATCACCCTGGACCATGGGAACCAGTCTCACTATGGATTCTCATTGAGGCACGTTCCAGTAGGGTTCCTATAGTAAAAAAAATTCTAAAAATCCCTCACATCGAGGAAATTGTGTCCAGCTCCTCCATCAAAAGATCATTGACCTGATTGTTGGACAAAGCCAAACATTTGGGCCAAAGTTTAGTCATCTTTAGACTCAATAGAGACAAACTGATACCTCTGATGGATCTAATGATGTCCATAGACATTAGATAAAAAACAGAAAAATATGTGTATTGGGTGTTCCAACTCTGGTGGGAGAGGGGTGGGGGATGTTGAGTTGAATGGAACTATGTAGAAGAACTTGATGATTCAATGGTTTTGCCCTACTTGGATTGATGTCTTCAGTAGACATCAAAGCTTCCCCATGCATGAAGGTGTGAAGAAGACTTCATGGACACACTTCATGACACAGGTTGGCCTAAAGCCATGTAGACACCAGGCTCATTAGCACCTCCATGCTACCATCACCCTGGACCATGGGAACCAGTCTCACAATGGATTCTCATTGAGGCACGTTCCAGCAGGGTTTATATAGTAAAAAAAATTCTAAAAATCCCACACATCATGGAAATTGTGTTCAGCTACTCCGTCAAACGATCATTTGCCTGATTGTTGGACGAAGCCAAAAATTTGGGCCCAGCTTTAGACTCAATGGAGACAAATTTATACCTGATAGATTGAAAGATGTCCAAAGACATTGGGGCAGATTTATCAAGCAGTCTGAAAGTCAGAATATTTCCAGTTGCCCATGGCAACCAATCACAGCTCAGCTTTCATTTCACCAGTGCTCATGAATATTTTAAAGGGGAGCTGTGATTGGTTGCCATGGGCAATTGGAAATATTCTGACTTTCAGATAGCTTGATAAATCTGCCCCATTGGATATAAAACAGCGATGGTGATGGGATCGGCAATGATCTAATGTGTATTGGGTGTTCCAACTCTGGGGAAAGAAGAGGGGGGGGGGGGGAGAACTTGATGGATCAGTGATGGTTCCTTACTTGAATCGAATTTCATAACTCATTTCCTCCGACCATTTGAGGTGTCCTACACCTTGATATGTTCTCTATAATCTCAGAATATTGATGTCTGGCCAAAAACAAGACCAATCATAGACACCTTACACTTTTTTGATCTAAGAAGGACTTTAATAGGGATCTCCCGGGAACTTTCCATCGCCTTTAAATCTTTGCATAAGGAGACAATGACACTTGTCCTTCATGGGAGGTTTGATAAATGGTCCACACATTTTTCTCTAGTGGAAACAGAAGTCTTAGATTAGGAGATTATTCAAAGTTTCTTCAACACTCATATGGTAATGTGTAGGGTGGTCCCAAAGTCTTTCCATTGTGGTCACAGCGAGAACCAAATGTTCATGCTAACGAGGCTCGTCATGGTAATGAAGGAGAAGTGTGCCTCAGATCCTGTGCCCTTTGAGATTGATCTTAGAAGGTGGACACGAGTCTATAATGTGTTGGTGGTGGAGATGTCTCAGAGGTCATCTTGAAGAGACATCTCAGTTCCTCATGCTGTAGGGATAGTTATATGTCCTTCCGATGAATGTAGAATGTCCAGTTGTCCATATCTGGGGTCGGGAAGTAAAAGTTCTCCTTACGGAGACTGACAATTAAGGCCGCCATGTAGGTATGTGGAGACTTATAGATATGGACGCTCCGCTAAGGGGGGTTCTGGGAAAATATGCAAAATTTTCCACGATGGGATAAGGAAAGCCACGCCTCTTTTAGCTTCCTTGAAAGGCAAGAAGGCCTCTTTTTCCTTATCCCATCCTGGAAAACTTTGCATATTTTCCCAGTTGGCCATATCTATCATGAAGATTTCTAGGAAAAATCTTTCAGAGTTATAAAATCTGACGCTCATCATTCCCCATTCTCCTGCATCAGTCCTCTTCGATCCTCTGCCGTGGTTGAGCGTGGCTCTGAAGCTAGTAGGCCCCGTGTGATGACATCATGGTGCCTGCTGGATTTGGAGAGGTGCACACAACCACTGCTGAGAAGAGAGGAGGACTGCGGTGGGAATGGGAAATGGTATCGGATATGTCCAGGATTTGGTGCTCCATGGTCCGGTGGATGGAGACCGATGTCTTAGGAGGACATAATCCTCAATTGATACCGGGTGCTCTGGTTAGTTTAGAGGTTGTGAAGCTGGAGGAGACTTTGGTGACTTTTCTGGCCGATTGATCAAGTTCAGTCACATCACCAGTGACCAAAAATAGTAATTGATCTGAAATATCCCTCTAATCTCACTACAGCCAAAGGATTACAGTCCATCAAATGTTGGACCATCCACATGCCAACCCGGACTGCCAGATCATCACCTCCATGGTCATTATTTTTAGATTTCTGTTAACTCTTTCACGTGTTTCCATGCAGGACCCATCATCTGTGAAGGTCACAATGGGACAGGTGACAAGGACACTACTCACAGATCTTACAGCCGCTCTCTCCTACACTTAGAGATTCATTACTTCAACCTTCGGAAGGCAAATGTAAGACTGAAGGTCCACAGACCCTGGTCACAAGTTGTCCTGGAGAGGAGCTATCTCTTACTGTTGTATCTCTTCAGGACCACTTGGAGATTCTTCTGTGGGAAAGGGATGTTCTTGGCGCTGAAGAACTTCTTCAAAGTTTGAAACAATGTTTTGAATATCCAAGCATTGGTGGTTCAGTGGTAGAATTCTCGCCTGCCACGCGGGAGGCCCGGGTTCGATTCCCGGCCAATGCAGGACACATTTTTTCCATTTTTTTACTTCCTATTTTCTTACAATGTATCAGGTGTTATTCTCCTTCATTATCTTACTGATGACTGTATTATGATATTTGCATATCCAGGTAGCTATTTGTGTGTATATAGCAGTCAGTGCTCTGTTCTCTCTGCACTAATCATCTTATTCTGCCACATCATCATTTTCTCTTCACTGCTGGGAACCTTCTGTGCAGAGATCCTCAGCCGGGGGCAAGTCCCACGTCCTAAATACTTATCCTTTATCCTGATTTCTTATTTTTTAGGAGGTTTGTATCTTGAACAGTGAAGCAGATTTATTCTCTTTGTGTCCATTTCTTGGACCAAAACTGAGACCATTTTCTTGGAGTGCCCCTTTAACATTAAAGACTACATCCCCTTTAAGGTCTATTTCTCCTCCTTGTAGTAACCCCCTCAACTTATATCAAGACTCTACATCCCCTTTAAGGTCTATTTCTCCTCCTTGTAGTAACCCCTCATCTTATATCAAGAGTCTACATCCCCTTTAAGGTCTATTTCTACTGCTTGTAGTAACCCCCTCATCTTATATCAAGAGTCTACATCCCCTTTAAGGTCTATTTCTACTGCTTGTAGTAACCCCCTCATCTTATATCAAGACTCTACATCCCCTTTAAGGTCAATTTCTACTGCTTGTAGTAACCCCTCATCTTATATCAAGAGTCTACATCCCCTTTAAGGTCAATTTCTATTGCTTGTAGTTAACCCTCATCTTATATCAAGAGTCTACATCCCCTTTAAGATCTATTTCTCCTCCTTGTAGTAACCCCCTCATCTTATATCAAGGGTCTACATCCCCTTTAAGGTCTATTTCTACTGCTTGTAGTAACCCCCTCATCTTATATCAAGAAAGGGTAAGGGAAGTATCATTCATGGGACCACCCCTTTTACAAAAAGATTGGGAACGTCCCCTCGGAGCGGATGCATTGGCTTTATCTTATTCCTGGGATCTTCCGCTCCCATATGATTGGTCGGACCTCTGGGAATAACAGGATCGTCGCAGTGCGGCGCCATTCACATTGTGGGGCATGCTACTATTCCCTGCCCAGGCGGACCCCTGAGATGCCGCGGGGAAGGCAAAAATTAGAATAGAACATTGGACTGAGCCGGCACTGTGCCCTTTCTAAGTATTAGGCTACAACCGTGGGCTGTTTGTGGCCCATAGTAGCACCGCTCACCCCACTGATGTCCACCAAAGATGCCCGGCACGGTCGCGGGGACACACAGCGCATGCACAATAGACCACAATGGGGGCCCAGCTGCTGGTTCTGCCCCCCGAATACAGTGGTGTCCATGAGGCCTTAGTGGGATTTCGAAAGAGCAACCGAAAAGTGACGGTTTCTAGGTAATAAGATAGGACTAACCATTTAAAGGGGTCGACATGTCCACTGTCTGCCAAAAACTGCTCCGCCATTGGAAGTGTGTGATATTGTATCTTAGCTCTATTCACCTCTATACAGGGGACTTGTAATACCGGCACACACCACGGTCGGAGGTGGCGCTGTTTTTTGGAAGGAAGTTGCTTCTCCTTCTTGGAGAACATTGCAGTGGTGGAGCCGGTATTTGGTTAGTATTTTGTATCAGAACCGGTCCATAGCACGGAATAGATGCAGATCTTTCCATGACACCTTCTCTCTTTGTAGGATCCGCGTCTGATCTGTACTTTCAAATACTGATGTGAAATACTGACCATGTGAACATGGCCCTAGATTGCTGCGGGTCTGACCACCGGTTCCCCTATGAACGATGCAGCGAATCTAATGTGAGACTGGTGCGCCTTCTCTGCGCATGCGTTTGGTTGCCATTTTCTCATGCAGAGTCTCGCAACATTTTTAAAAAAAAACTAATCATCCCCTTTAAGGGCTATTTCTACTGCTCGTACTAACCACCTCATCTTATATCAAGGGCATGTGGTGTCAAAACAGAAAGGGAAATATACATTGTGCACCCTGTGTTCTCATGATGAGGTTGGGCCCTAGTGGTCAGCGATCAAAAAAGTTTCCATTACAGGGTAAAAGAGTCATTCATAGGACAACCCCTTTAATTTTCATACATGAAATCCTTTGAATGGCCGGTGTGTAATACTCAGTGATTGAAGCTTATAGATGAGTGTTTTTGGCTGATTCTATTCCGTGCCATAAGCATAAATTTAAAAAACCTAGTAACATAAGACCAGAAGGTACCATATTTTTCGGACTATAAGGCGCACGAAAAATCCTTTATTTTTCTCAGAAATCAAAGGTGCGCCTTATAGTCCAGTGCGCATTATATAATAACCCTACTTACAGACAACAGTTGCCTTTAACTGTGCACAGGTCTGCCACCTGCTGGTCATTCATCCATATAATCAGGTGCGCCTTATAATCCGGTGCGCCTTATATATGAACCGTACCTACAGACAACAGCTGCCTTGCACTGTGCACAGGTCTGCCACCTGCTGGTCATACATCCTTCTAATCAGGTGCGCCTTATAATCCGGTGCGCCTTATATATGAACCGTACTTACAGACAACAGCTGCCTTGTACTGTGCACAGGTCTGCCACCTGCTGGTCATTCATCCTTATAATCAGGTGCGCCTTATAGTCCAGTGCGCCTTATATATGAACCGTACTAACAGACAACATCTGCCTTGTACTGTGCACAGGTCTGCCCCCTGCTAGTCATTCATCCTTATAATCAGGGGCGCCTTATAATCCGGTGCGCCTTATATATGAACCTAGATGTTTAAGCAGGCTTTTAAAGATGGTGCGCCTTATAGTCCGAAAAATACGGTAAAATTATTCAAAATGTTCAATAATTAAAAAAAATAAAATGAAACTCAAAATTTTAAAATATAAAACTCAAAATATGGTTCAGTCATAGAAAAGAATGTGTAAAATGTGCACATTTTTTGGTTACGTCTATATCTGGAGATTTAGTATAGAATGAGCTGATGAGCTGTAGCTTGATGTTTCCAGGGAGAACCTCAGACTTTGCATTGAGTTTTATCAGGTTTTGAGTTTTAAAAACTCTGTTAGATGACATGTTAAACACCCAAGCATTGGTGGTTCAGTGGTAGAATTCTCGCCTGCCACGCGGGAGGCCCGGGTTCGATTCCCGGCCAATGCAGGGATTGTTTTTTTTTTTTTTTTTACTGTATTGTAAATTTATATTTTTGTCTCTTTTATTATATCCTTTATTGTCAAGTTCACTGACGTAACCAGCTATAAATATTTGTGTTTGTGTCTTTATGGATCTAACTAAAGTCTATGCAGCAGGTATCAGGCTCAGGCTCTGCCACATCATCACTTTCCCTCCAGCCAAAAAAAAAAATCTGTGTTCCCGTGCCTGGTATGTGAAAGAGAAAAGACTTGGAGTTCTACGAATGCACCACAAATATTTCACTATCTTTTTCTAAACTGCAGCGACCAGAATTTACTCGAAGCAGTATCAATAGCCCTTAAAGGGGAAGCTTAGTTTTTTTTAAAAAAGTTAACATTTCTGTAAACAGCATTAAAAGAAATGCCTCGTTACCTGCCCGTTTACCAAAATGACCACCCCCGCCTCTTGGTCGGCCCTCCTTGTCTCCGTTTATACGCATGAAGCATGCAGCCGATTGCATGAAACAGGGGTCACATACAGCTTAACTGGCATCTATCCTTCCATTATAGGGATACAACATACCAATGGAAGTGGCCATAAGCATCTAGATAGACTGAGAGACAGCACCGGATCATCAGGAGAATGGAGGGATCAGAAATGAACATTGACCACCTATCACCTATCAATGATCATTGACCACCTATCACCTATCAATGAACATTGACCACCTATCACCTATCAATGATCATTGACCACCTATCACCTATCAATGGTCATTGACCACCTATCACCTATCAATGATCATTGACCACCTATCACCTATCAATGATCATTGACCACCTATCACCTATCAATGATCATTGACCACCTATCAATGAACATTGACCACCTATCACCTATCAATGAACATTGACCACCTATCACTTATCAATGATCATTGACAACCTATCAATGATCATTGCCCACCCATCAATGATCATTGACCACCTACCACCTATCAATGATCATTGCCCACCCATCAATGATCATTGACCACCTATCACCTATCAACGATCATTGACCACCTATCACCTATCAACGATCATTGACCACCTATCACCTATCAATGATCATTGACCACCTACCACCTATCAATGAACATTGACCACCTATCACCTATCAATGATCATTGACCACCTATCACCGAACATTGACCACCTATCAGCGGGATAACTGCTAGTGTCTGGTGATTGGGGGTCCACCCCTAGACCCTACTCGATCACTATACCAATGGCCTCCAGGCCACCACATGGCCACAGAGAGGAGAACTATGAGTTGATCAGTCTATAGGATGGATGGAGACATTACAGTCGGTTGTCCTTGTTGGCCCCCAGTCTATAGGATGGATGGAGACATTACAGTCGGTTGTCCTTGTTGGCCCCCAGTCTATAGGATGGATGGAGACATTACAGTTGGTTGTCTTTGTTGGCCCCCAGTCTATAGGATGGATGAAGACATTACAGTCGGTTGTCTTTGTTGGCCCCCAGTCTATAGGATGGATGGAGACATTACAGTCGGTTGTCCTTGTTGGCCCCCAGTCTATAGGATGGATGGAGACATTACAGTCGGTTGTCTTTGTTGGCCCCCAGTCTATAGGATGGATGGAGACATTACAGTCGGTTGTCCTTGTTGGCCCCCAGTCTATAGGATGGATGGAGACATTACAGTCGGTTGTCCTTGTTGGCCCCCAGTCTATAGGATGGATGGAGACATTACAGTCGGTTGTCCTTGTTGGCCCCCAGTCTATAGGATGGATGGAGACATTACAGTCGGTTGTCTTTGTTGGCCCCCAGTCTATAGGATGGATGGAGACATTACAGTCGGTTGTCCTTGTTGGCCCCCAGTCTATAGGATGGATGGAGACATTACAGTCGGTTGTCCTTGTTGGCCCCCAGTCTATAGGATGGATGGAGACATTACAGTCGGTTGTCCTTGTTGGCCCCCAGTCTATAGGATGGATGGAGACATTACAGTCGGTTGTCCTTGTTGGCCCCCAGTCTATAGGATGGATGGAGACATTACAGTCGGTTGTCCTTGTTGGCCCCCTATACACTATATTGGAGGAAACCTGGAGACTCAGGAACCCAGTTACAGTCATGTCAGACCTTCTCTGCGTTGATCACTGTGTGTGCTCTAGTAGGTCATGTGTAGGGAGGTTGATTTATTGAAACCAGCCATCTATGAGGTATAAAAGTTCTTCATCATGGACGACTGTTGGTGGTCCACCTTCCAGATAAACCAAAAGAACCCCAAATTCTGTAATGTGCACCCCTAGATTCAACCAATCTCTTCATGGAGCTTTCATAACCAAAAATGATCATTCCTGTAGCCAAAAACTTGTCCATGTGAGACCGAAACTGTCACTTTATACCTCTCTTCTCCGAGACAACCCTTCCTTGCAGATGCTTGAAGACGTAGAAATCACAGCATTGGGAGAAGAAGGATGGGATCTCCAGAGAACTTTTCTGAGACATCAAAGCTTTATGAGAGAAAACAACAACATGGACACACTTCTAGACACGTTTGGCCAATGCTCATTAGCACCTCCATGTTGTCATCACCCTGGATCCTGGGAACAAGTCTTACACACCAGTAACAAATACTGAGGGCTGTCATGCGAGGAAGCTCAAGGGTCACCAACGACATGTGGTCAAGCTGAATACCCTAAACCCTAGAAATTGAGGAATGTACCAGATTCATTATTCTCTTATAATACCTGCCCAGAAGAATTGGGTCTGGGTGATTCCTACGAAATCTTTAGGGCCTGTTTATGAGGGAGTTAGAAGAAAGGGAATGTGTATTTAGGGCACGGTGGGTCCTCCTTATGTATAATCAGCTTTACGGGTACTCAAAAATGACTCTGATGTGTCATCTCCAAAGGACTGAACCCAAGCCACCTTTTGAAGGATCTTCTATGGACTTCCTCAAACATTAGACAACTAAGCTCGATGGGAAAATAATGATCAATGTTAAAGCTATTCCCCCTTCTGCCAAGGTTTGGGATGCCTTGAGCCAAGTGTAGAAGACTATGACCACCACTGATGCCTTCAATCCAAATATGGAGAGTTCCTTGACATTTTGTAGACTTGTTATTTAAAAAAAACACTATCTCCGAGGTCTATCCTCCACCAGCCAATAAGAATGGTCAACCACATGGCGTCGGTGGATCCAGAGGCCACCATAACTTTCCAACTTGGTAAACCCCCTTAAGGTTAGTAAGAGCTTGACCTTGATGGCGACCACTGTCAATCAGCTCTTGCTAAAGCAGATGTCTTCAAACTGGGATATACTATGGGAACTTACTCTGTGACACCTCTCCCGAAGGAACATCAAAGCCTCTGTGGAGGTGTCAGAGATAGCAAAAGGCAGCAGGACCCATAGGACAACCCTTCCTGGACACACTTCACATCGTAATAAAAAGTGATAATAGCTAGTAATTGTCATGTCCATGTCAACTTCACACTCTACTCCCGGGAAATGTTCTTTTTCATTATTCCCAGAGACCAAGAAGGTAAATCTCTGCCTACAGCCCCATTTGGGCAGCCACTCGTTGACTTTCTCCTCCTGAGAATATATTTATAGTAGAGGCATTTTAATATACAGTTCAAGAAATGGAGTGGGAAACAATGGAGTGCAATGAGCAAAGGGGTAGTTAGTTAGTTTGTTAATCCTAACCCCACAAATGCCCGACCCTTGGTCACCAAGCAGATGATGGAGTCTTGCAGTGGCCTGTAGCTCGTCTGAAGTTTAGATTAAAGGCTTTTATGACATCATGGGTTGGTCAAGTGTCATAACAACAATGAACACCAACATGAGACAGAGAGTTGTCAGTGGAGTTATGGTGGCCTCCCTGAGGATGTGAGTATTATAGACCTACGGTGGCCTCCTGGAGGATGTGAGTGTTATAGACCTATGGTGGCCTCCCTGAGGATGTATTATAGACCTATGGTGGCCTCCTGGAGGATGTGAGTATTATAGACCTATGGTGGCCTCCCTGAGGATGTGAGTGTTGTATACCTATGGTAGCCTCCTTGAGTATGTGAGTGTTCTGGATCTATGGTGGCCTCCCTGAGGATCTAAGTATTATGGACCTATAGAGGCCTCCCCAAGGATGTGACTATTATAGACCTATGGTAGCCTCCTAGAGGATGTGAGTGTTCTGGAACTATGGTGGACTCCCTGAGGATGTGAGTGTTCTGGATCTATGGTGGCCTCCCTAAGGATCTAAGTATTATGGACCTATAGAGTCCTCCCCAAGGATGTGAGTATTATAGACCTATGGTAGCCTCCCCAAGGATGTGAGTATTATAGACCTATGGTAGCCTCCTGGAGGATGTGAGTATTATAGACCTTTGGTAGCCTCCTGGAGGATGTGAGTATTATAGACCTATGGTAGCCTCCTGGAAGATGTGAGTGTTCTGGATCTATGGTGGCCTCCCTGAGGATGAGAGTATTATAGACCTATGGTGGCCTCCTGGAGGATGTGAGTATTATAGACCTTTGGTAGCCTCCTGGAGGATGTGAGTATTATAGACCTATGGTAGCCTCCTGGAAGATGTGAGTGTTCTGGATCTATGGTGGCCTCCTGGAGGATGTGAGTATTATAGACCTATGGTAGCCTCCTGGAGGATGTGAGTGTTCTGGATCTATGGTGGCCTCCCTGAGGATCTAAGTATTATGGACCTATAGAGGCCTCCCTAAGGATGTGAGTCTTATGGACCTATGGTGGCCTCCCCAAGGATGTGAGATTTCATGGAGCTGTTGTGTTGCCCCCTTAGGTGGCTTTCCAAATATCGATAATCTTTCCATTATTTGGGAACACCTCATGTTTGTTGATGTTCCCACACATATTGAGTTGATATTGTGAGTCACCTCATAAGTCCCTGATCTTATCTCAGAAGATAGAAATAAGTGTGTTGAGTCCCATTTGTGCTGGTGGCATCCTGTAGCCGGGCCTTCTGCTCCTCTCACACTCAGTAAAGGAATGGAGCGGTGAGAGGAGAACAACCCCCCCTCATCAATACTCGCACTTCTTCCACAGTAACACAAATAAGATTCCACACCTTGTGTCTCGGTCACGGGAGCCCTCAGTAAGGGCCATTCATTTGTGCCTTCTTTAGTTGAAAGGTCAAGATCACAAGTGATGTGGTCTTCACAAGCTCTCCTGAAAAGTCAGAAGGTCCTCCATGGGTAGAGGACCATTTCTAATCTGGTGTCTGTGATGAGTTGGAAGGTTTCCAGTTGGCCAATTTCCATCTCGGGATTAGACCTACCTCCAGAAGGCCGCCCTGTAGTTATTTTACCATCCGAAAAAAGTATTTCAACATCCCATCCTACAAAATAAGTATCGGTAGACCATATGGGGGTCCGTATAGGAGCCATTGGGCTAGTCTTAAACTGTCGTTCACATCGAGCTCTATCTGAATACTTTATGATTGTTGGTTCTCCAGTAGACATCATCCAGGGGTAAGTATCTGGGGTCATTTCATCCAGGGGTAAGTATCTGGGGTCATTTCATCCAGGGGTAAGTATCTGGGGTCATTTCATCCAGGGGTAAGTATCTGGGGTCATTTAATCCAGGGGTAAGTATCTGGGGTCATTTCATCCAGGGGTAAGTATCTGGGGTCATTTCATCCAGGGGTAAGTATCTGGGGTCATTTCATCCAGGGGTAAGTATCTGGGGTCATTTTGAGGTACACCAGACCCTGATTCTGAAAATCTTAAAAAAACACCCACATATATAGAACTAAAATGAGGAAAAATTATATGAAACGTGGAAAAATAAAGAAGACAACAAATGGACATAATAATTTATTAATAAATAGTTAAGCAGAAATAAGGAAAGATGTGTGAGATGTTCCCTGCTAGGAGTCACAGCTCTGCTCCACAGACTCCTCTACAGCAGTGATGTCTCCGTGAGCTCTGTACTCAGCCTATGCATGAGTCACCACTCATTCCTATGCAAGCATTGGTGGTTCAGTGGTAGAATTCTCGCCTGCCACGCGGGAGGCCCGGGTTCGATTCCCGGCCAATGCAGCAAAGTTTTTTTTTTTTTTTTTTACCCCATATTATGTATATATTATATATCTCATGAATTGTTATTATTTAACTTTATAATATATTGAATGCACTTTGTCCACGTTATATTTGCAGCCCCAGTGTTGAATAAACATTTTGTATTAGGAAGGGTTAATAATGCTGATGACTTGTGACTGACTGCAGAGGAAAGAGGAGAGAGTGTCCAGGGATCCTATACAATACTATACCAGATGTATATCACACAATATACTGTATATAGCACTATACCAGATGTATATCACACAATATACTGTATATAGCACTATACCAGATGTACATCACACAATATACTGTATATAGCACTATACCAGATGTACATCACACAATATACTGTATATAGCACTATACCAGATGTACATCACACAATATACTGTATATAGCGCTATACCAGATGTACATCACACAATATACTGTATATAGCGCTATACCAGATGTATATCACACAATATACTGTATATAGCGCTATACCAGATGTATATCACACAATATACTGTATATAGCACTATACCAGATGTACATCACACAATATACTGTATATAGCGCTATACCAGATGTATATCACACAATATACTGTATATAGCACTATACCAGATGTATATCACACAATATACTGTATATAGCACTATACCAGATGTATATCACACAATATACTGTATATAGCACTGTACCAGATGTACATCACACAATATACTGTATATAGCACTATACCACATGTATATCACACAATATACTGTATATAGCACTATACCAGATGTATATCACACAATATACTGTATATAGCACTATACCAGATGTATATCACACAATATACTGTATATAGCACTATACCAGATGTATATCACACAATATACTGTATATAGCACTATACCAGATGTATATCACACAATATACTGTATATAGCACTATACCAGATGTATATCACACAATATACTGTATATAGCGCTATACCAGATGTATATCACACAATATACTGTATATAGCACTATACCAGATGTATATCACACAATATACTGTATATAGCGCTATACCAGATGTATATCACACAATATACTGTATATAGCGCTATACCAGATGTATATCACACAATATACTGTATATAGCACTATACCAGATGTATATCACACAATATACTGTATATAGCACTATACCAGATGTATATCACACAATATACTGTATATAGCGCTATACCAGATGTATATCACACAATATACTGTATATAGCACTATTCCAGATGTATATCACACAATATACTGTATATAGCGCTATACCAGATGTATATCACACAATATACTGTATATAGCACTATACCAGATGTATATCACACAATATACAGTATATAGCGCTATACCAGATGTATATCACACAATATACTGTATATAGCACTATACCAGATGTACATCACACAATATACTGTATATAGCACTATACCAGATGTACATCACACAATATACTGTATATAGCACTATACCAGATGTACATCACACAATATACTGTATATAGCACTATACCACATGTATATCACACAATATACTGTATATAGCACTATACCAGATGTACATCACACAATATACTGTATATAGCGCTATACCAGATGTATATCACACAATATACTGTATATAGCGCTATACCAGATGTATATCACACAATATACTGTATATAGCACTATTCCAGATGTATATCACACAATATACTGTATATAGCGCTATACCAGATGTATATCACACAATATACTGTATATAGCACTATACCAGATGTATATCACACAATATACTGTATATAGCTCTATACCAGATGTATATCACACAATATACTGTATATAGCGCTATACCAGATGTATATCACACAATATACTGTATATAGCACTATACCAGATGTATATCACACATTATACTGTATATAGCACTATACCAGATGTATATCACACAATATACTGTATATAGCGCTATACCAGATGTATATCACACAATATACTGTATATAGCACTATACCAGATGTATATCACACATTATACTGTATATAGCACTATACCAGATGTATATCACACAATATACAGTAAATAGCACTATACCAGATGTACATCACACAATATACTGTATATAGCACTATACCAGATGTATATCACACAATATACTGTATATAGCTCTATACCAGATGTATATCACACAATATACTGTATATAGCACTATACCAGATGTATATCACACAATATACTGTATATAGCGCTATACCAGATGTATATCACACAATATACTGTATATAACACTATACCACATGTATATCACACAATATACTGTATATAGCACTATACCACATGTATATCACACAATATACTGTATATAGCACTATACCACATGTATATCACACAATATACTGTATATAGCACTATACCACATGTATATCACACAATATACTGTATATAGCACTATACCACATGTATATCACACAATATACTGTATATAGCACTATACCAGATGTATATCACACAATATACTGTATATAGCACTATACCAGATGTACATCACACAATATACTGTATATAGCACTATACCAGATGTATATCACACAATATACTGTATATAGCCCTATACCAGATGTACATCACACAATATACTGTATATAGCGCTATACCAGATGTATATCACACAATATACTGTATATAGCGCTATACCAGATGTATATCACACAATATACTGTATATAGCACTATTCCAGATGTATATCACACAATATACTGTATATAGCGCTATACCAGATGTATATCACACAATATACTGTATATAGCACTATACCAGATGTATATCACACAATATACAGTAAATAGCACTATACCAGATGTACATCACACAATATACTGTATATAGTACTATACCACATGTATATCACACAATATACTGTATATAGCACTATACCAGATGTACATCACACAATATACTGTATATAGCGCTATACCAGATGTATATCACACAATATACTGTATATAGCGCTATACCAGATGTATATCACACAATATACTGTATATAGCACTATTCCAGATGTATATCACACAATATACTGTATATAGCGCTATACCAGATGTATATCACACAATATACTGTATATAGCACTATACCAGATGTATATCACACAATATACAGTAAATAGCACTATACCAGATGTATATCACACATTATACTGTATATAGTACTATACCACATGTATATCACACAATATACTGTATATAGCACTATACCAGATGTATATCACACAATATACTGTATATAGCGCTATACCAGATGTACATCACACAATATACTGTATATAGCACTATACCAGATGTATATCACACAATATACTGTATATAGCGCTATACCAGATGTATATCACACAATATACTGTATATAGCACTATACCAGATGTATATCACACAATATACAGTAAATAGCACTATACCAGATGTACATCACACAATATACTGTATATAGCGCTATACCAGATGTATATCACACAATATACTGTATATAGCACTATACCAGATGTACATCACACAATATACTGTATATAGCACTATACCAGATGTATATCACACAATATACTGTATATAGCACTATACCAGATGTACATCACACAATATACTGTATATAGCGCTATACCAGATGTATATCACACAATATACTGTATATAGCGCTATACCAGATGTATATCACACAATATACTGTATATAGCACTATTCCAGATGTATATCACACAATATACTGTATATAGCGCTATACCAGATGTATATCACACAATATACTGTATATAGCGCTATACCAGATGTATATCACACAATATACTGTATATAGCGCTATACCAGATGTATATCACACAATATACTGTATATAGCGCTATACCAGATGTATATCACACAATATACTGTATATAGCACTATACCAGATGTACATCACACAATATACTGTATATAGCACTATACCAGATGTATATCACACAATATACTGTATATAGCACTATACCAGATGTACATCACACAATATACTGTATATAGCGCTATACCAGATGTATATCACACAATATACTGTATATAGCACTATACCAGATGTACATCACACAATATACTGTATATAGCGCTATACCAGATGTATATCACACATTATACTGTATATAGTACTATACCACATGTATATCACACAATATACTGTATATAGCACTATACCAGATGTATATCACACAATATACTGTATATAGCGCTATACCAGATGTACATCACACAATATACTGTATATAGCACTATACCAGATGTATATCACACAATATACTGTATATAGCGCTATACCAGATGTTTATCACACAATATACTGTATATAGCGCTATACCAGATGTATATCACACAATATACTGTATATAGCACTATACCAGATGTATATCACACAATATACTGTATATAGCACTATACCAGATGTATATCACACAATATACTGTATATAGCACTATACCAGATGTATATCACACAATATACTGTATATAGCGCTATACCAGATGTATATCACACAATATACTGTATATAGCACTATACCAGATGTACATCACACAATATACTGTATATAGCGCTATACCAGATGTATATCACACATTATACTGTATATAGTACTATACCACATGTATATCACACAATATACTGTATATAGCACTATACCAGATGTATATCACACAATATACTGTATATAGCGCTATACCAGATGTACATCACACAATATACTGTATATAGCACTATACCAGATGTATATCACACAATATACTGTATATAGCGCTATACCAGATGTTTATCACACAATATACTGTATATAGCGCTATACCAGATGTATATCACACAATATACTGTATATAGCACTATACCAGATGTATATCACACAATATACTGTATATAGCGCTATACCAGATGTATATCACACAATATACTGTATATAGCACTATACCAGATGTACATCACACAATATACTGTATATAGCACTATACCAGATGTATATCACACAATATACTGTATATAGCGCTATACCAGATGTATATCACACAAAATACTGTATATAGCGCTATACCAGATGTATATCACACAATATACTGTATATAGCACTATACCAGATGTATATCACACAATATACTGTATATAGCGCTATACCAGATGTATATCACACAATATACTGTATATAGCACTATACCAGATGTATATCACACAATATACTGTATATAGCGCTATACCAGATGTATATCACACAATATACTGTATATAGCGCTATACCAGATGTATATCACACAATATACTGTATATAGCGCTATACCAGATGTATATCACACAATATACTGTATATAGCGCTATACCAGATGTATATCACACAATATACTGTATATAGCGCTATACCAGATGTATATCACACAATATACTGTATATAGCACTATATCAGATGTATATCACACAATATACTGTATATAGCACTATACCACATGTATATCACACAATATACTGTATATAGCACTATACCAGATGTATATCACACAATATACTGTATATAGCACTATACCAGATGTATATCACACAATATACTGTATATAGCGCTATACCACATGTATATCACACAATATACTGTATATAGCACTATACCAGATGTATATCACACAATATACTGTATATAGCACTATACCAGATGTATATCACACAATATACTGTATATAGCACTATACCAGATGTATATCACACAATATACTGTATATAGCACTATACCAGATGTATATCACACAATATACTGTATATAGCCCTATACCAGATGTATATCACACAATATACAATATATAGCGCTATACCAGATGTATATCACACAATATACTGTATATAGCGCTATACCAGATGTATATCACACAATATACTGTATATAGCGCTATACCAGATGTATATCACACAATATACTGTATATAGCGCTATACCAGATGTATATCACAGATTATACTGTATATAGCACTATACCAGATGTACATCACACAATATACTATATATAGCACTATACCAGATGTATATCACACAATATACTGTATATAGCGCTATACCAGATGTACATCACACAATATACTATATATAGCACTATACCAGATGTATATCACACAATATACTGTATATAGCACTATACCAGATGTACATCACACAATATACTATATATAGCACTATACCAGATGTATATCACACAATATACTGTATATAGCACTATACCAGATGTATATCACACAATATACTGTATATAGCGCTATACCAGATGTACATCACACAATATACTATATATAGCACTATACCAGATGTATATCACACAATATACTGTATATAGCACTATACCAGATGTATATCACACAATATACTGTATATAGCGCTATACCAGATGTATATCACACAATATACTGTATATAGCACTATACCAGATGCATATCACACAATATACTGTATATAGCACTATACCAGATGTACATCACACAATATACTGTATATAGCACTATACCAGATGTACATCACACAATATACTGTATATAGCGCTATACCAGATGTACATCACACAATATACTGTATATAGCACTATACCAGATGTATATCACACAATATACTGTATATAGCGCTATACCAGATGCATATCACACAATATACTGTATATAGCGCTATACCAGATGTATATCACACAATATACTGTATATAGCACTATACCAGATGTATATCACACAATATACTGTATATAGCACTATACCAGATGTATATCACACAATATACTGTATATAGCACTGTACCAGATGTATATCACACAATATACTGTATATAGCACTATACCAGATGTATATCACACAATATACTGTATATAGCACTATACCAGATGTATATCACACAATATACTGTATATAGCGCTATACCAGATGTATATCACACAATATACTGTATATAGCACTATACCAGATGTATATCACACAATATACTGTATATAGCACTATACCAGATGTATATCACACAATATACTGTATATAGCGCTATACCAGATGTATATCACACAATATACTGTATATAGCACTATACCAGATGTATATCACACAATATACTGTATATAGCACTATACCAGATGTATATCACACAATATACTGTATATAGCACTATACCAGATGTATATCACACAATATACTGTATATAGCACTATACCAGATGTATATCACACAATATACTGTATATAGCGCTATTTCAGATGTATATCACGCAATATACTGTATATAGCGCTATACCAGATGTATATCACACAATATACTGTATATAGCGCTATACCAGATGCATATCACACAATATACTGTATATAGCGCTATACCAGATGTATATCACACAATATACTGTATATAGCACTATACCAGATGTATATCACACAATATACTGTATATAGCACTATACCAGATGTATATCACACAATATACTGTATATAGCGCTATACCAGATGCATATCACACAATATACTGTATATAGCGCTATACCAGATGTATATCACACAATATACTGTATATAGCACTATACCAGATGTATATCACACAATATACTGTATATAGCACTATACCAGATGTATATCACACAATATACTGTATATAGCACTATACCAGATGTATATCACACAATATACTGTATATAGCGCTATACCAGATGTACATCACACAATATACTGTATATAGCACTATACCAGATGTATATCACACAATATACTGTATATAGCACTATACCAGATGTACATCACACAATATACTGTATATAGCACTATACCAGATGTACATCACACAATATACTGTATATAGCACTATACCAGATGTATATCACACAATATACTGTATATAGCGCTATTTCAGATGTATATCACGCAATATACTGTATATAGCGCTATACCAGATGTATATCACACAATATACTGTATATAGCTCTATACCAGATGTATATCACACAATATACTGTATATAGCACTATACCAGATGTACATCACACAATATACTGTATATAGCGCTATACCAGATGTATATCACACAATATACTGTATATAGCACTATACCAGATGTATATCACACAATATACTGTATATAGCACTATACCAGATGTATATCACACAATATACTGTATATAGCACTATACCAGATGTATATCACACAATATACTGTATATAGCGCTATACCAGATGTATATCACACAATATACTGTATATAGCACTATACCAGATGTACATCACACAATATACTGTATATAGCGCTATACCAGATGTATATCACACAATATACTGTATATAGCACTATACCAGATGTACATCACACAATATACTGTATATAGCACTATACCAGATGTACATCACACAATATACTGTATATAGCGCTATACCAGATGTATATCACACAATATACTGTATATAGTACTATACCACATGTATATCACACAATATACTGTATATAGCACTATACCAGATGTATATCACACAATATACTGTATATAGCGCTATACCAGATGTACATCACACAATATACTGTATATAGCACTATACCAGATGTATATCACACAATATACTGTATATAGCGCTATACCAGATGTTTATCACACAATATACTGTATATAGCGCTATACCAGATGTATATCACACAATATACTGTATATAGCACTATACCAGATGTATATCACACAATATACTGTATATAGCGCTATACCAGATGTATATCACACAATATACTGTATATAGCACTATACCAGATGTACATCACACAATATACTGTATATAGCACTATACCAGATGTATATCACACAATATACTGTATATAGCGCTATACCAGATGTATATCACACAAAATACTGTATATAGCGCTATACCAGATGTATATCACACAATATACTGTATATAGCACTATACCAGATGTATATCACACAATATACTGTATATAGCGCTATACCAGATGTATATCACACAATATACTGTATATAGCACTATACCAGATGTATATCACACAATATACTGTATATAGCGCTATACCAGATGTATATCACACAATATACTGTATATAGCGCTATACCAGATGTATATCACACAATATACTGTATATAGCGCTATACCAGATGTATATCACACAATATACTGTATATAGCGCTATACCAGATGTATATCACACAATATACTGTATATAGCGCTATACCAGATGTATATCACACAATATACTGTATATAGCACTATATCAGATGTATATCACACAATATACTGTATATAGCACTATACCACATGTATATCACACAATATACTGTATATAGCACTATACCAGATGTATATCACACAATATACTGTATATAGCACTATACCAGATGTATATCACACAATATACTGTATATAGCGCTATACCACATGTATATCACACAATATACTGTATATAGCACTATACCAGATGTATATCACACAATATACTGTATATAGCACTATACCAGATGTATATCACACAATATACTGTATATAGCACTATACCAGATGTATATCACACAATATACTGTATATAGCACTATACCAGATGTATATCACACAATATACTGTATATAGCCCTATACCAGATGTATATCACACAATATACAATATATAGCGCTATACCAGATGTATATCACACAATATACTGTATATAGCGCTATACCAGATGTATATCACACAATATACTGTATATAGCGCTATACCAGATGTATATCACAGATTATACTGTATATAGCACTATACCAGATGTACATCACACAATATACTATATATAGCACTATACCAGATGTATATCACACAATATACTGTATATAGCGCTATACCAGATGTACATCACACAATATACTATATATAGCACTATACCAGATGTATATCACACAATATACTGTATATAGCACTATACCAGATGTACATCACACAATATACTATATATAGCACTATACCAGATGTATATCACACAATATACTGTATATAGCACTATACCAGATGTATATCACACAATATACTGTATATAGCGCTATACCAGATGTACATCACACAATATACTATATATAGCACTATACCAGATGTATATCACACAATATACTGTATATAGCACTATACCAGATGTATATCACACAATATACTGTATATAGCGCTATACCAGATGTATATCACACAATATACTGTATATAGCACTATACCAGATGCATATCACACAATATACTGTATATAGCACTATACCAGATGTACATCACACAATATACTGTATATAGCACTATACCAGATGTACATCACACAATATACTGTATATAGCGCTATACCAGATGTACATCACACAATATACTGTATATAGCACTATACCAGATGTATATCACACAATATACTGTATATAGCGCTATACCAGATGCATATCACACAATATACTGTATATAGCGCTATACCAGATGTATATCACACAATATACTGTATATAGCACTATACCAGATGTATATCACACAATATACTGTATATAGCACTATACCAGATGTATATCACACAATATACTGTATATAGCACTATACCAGATGTATATCACACAATATACTGTATATAGCACTATACCAGATGTATATCACACAATATACTGTATATAGCGCTATTTCAGATGTATATCACGCAATATACTGTATATAGCGCTATACCAGATGTATATCACACAATATACTGTATATAGCGCTATACCAGATGTATATCACACAATATACTGTATATAGCGCTATACCAGATGCATATCACACAATATACTGTATATAGCGCTATACCAGATGTATATCACACAATATACTGTATATAGCACTATACCAGATGTATATCACACAATATACTGTATATAGCACTATACCAGATGTATATCACACAATATACTGTATATAGCGCTATACCAGATGCATATCACACAATATACTGTATATAGCGCTATACCAGATGTATATCACACAATATACTGTATATAGCACTATACCAGATGTATATCACACAATATACTGTATATAGCACTATACCAGATGTATATCACACAATATACTGTATATAGCACTATACCAGATGTATATCACACAATATACTGTATATAGCGCTATACCAGATGTACATCACACAATATACTGTATATAGCACTATACCAGATGTATATCACACAATATACTGTATATAGCACTATACCAGATGTACATCACACAATATACTGTATATAGCACTATACCAGATGTACATCACACAATATACTGTATATAGCACTATACCAGATGTATATCACACAATATACTGTATATAGCGCTATTTCAGATGTATATCACGCAATATACTGTATATAGCGCTATACCAGATGTATATCACACAATATACTGTATATAGCTCTATACCAGATGTATATCACACAATATACTGTATATAGCACTATACCAGATGTATATCACACAATATACTGTATATAGCACTATACCAGATGTATATCACACAATATACTGTATATAGCGCTATACCAGATGTATATCACACAATATACTGTATATAGCACTATACCACATGTATATCACACAATATACTGTATATAGCACTATACCAGATGTATATCACACAATATACTGTATATAGCACTATACCAGATGTATATCACACAATATACTGTATATAGCGCTATACCAGATGTATATCACACATTATACTGTATATAGCGCTATACCAGATGTATATCACACAATATACTGTATATAGCACTATACCACATGTATATCACACAATATACTGTATATAGCACTATACCAGATGTATATCACACAATATACTGTATATAGCACTATACCAGATGTATATCACACAATATACTGTATATAACACTATACCACATGTATATCACACAATATACTGTATATAGCACTATACCAGATGTATATCACACAATATACTGTATATAGCGCTATACCAGATGTATATCACACAATATACTGTTTATAGCACTATACCAGATGTACATCACACAATATACTGTATATAGCACTATACCAGATGTATATCACACAATATACTGTAAATAGCACTATACCAGATGTACATCACACAATATACTGTATATAGCGCTATACCAGATGTATATCACACAATATACTGTATATAGCGCTATACCAGATGTACATCACACAATATACTGTATATAGCACTATACCAGATGTATATCACACAATATACTGTATATAGCACTATACCAGATGTATATCACACAATATACTGTATATAGCACTATACCAGATGTATATCACACAATATACTGTATATAGCACTATACCAGATGCATATCACACAATATACTGTATATAGCACTATACCAGATGTACATCACACAATATACTGTATATAGCACTATACCAGATGTATATCACACAATATACTGTATATAGCACTGTACCAGATGTATATCACACAATATACTGTATATAGCACTATACCAGATGTATATCACACAATATACTGTATATAGCACTATACCAGATGTACATCACACAATATACTGTATATAGCGCTATACCAGATGTATATTACACAATATACTGTATATAGCGCTATACCAGATGTATATCACACAATATACTGTATATAGCACTATACCAGATGTATATCACACAATATACTGTATATAGCGCTATACCAGATGTATATCACACAATATACTGTATATAGCGCTATACCAGATGCATATCACACAATATACTGTATATAGCGCTATACCAGATGTATATCACACAATATACTGTATATAGCACTATACCAGATGTATATCACACAATATACTGTATATAGCACTATACCAGATGTATATCACACAATATACTGTATATAGCACTATACCAGATGTATATCACACAATATACTGTATATAGCGCTATACCAGATGTACATCACACAATATACTGTATATAGCACTATACCAGATGTATATCACACAATATACTGTATATAGCACTATACCAGATGTACATCACACAATATACTGTATATAGCACTATACCAGATGTACATCACACAATATACTGTATATAGCACTATACCAGATGTATATCACACAATATACTGTATATAGCGCTATTTCAGATGTATATCACGCAATATACTGTATATAGCGCTATACCAGATGTATATCACACAATATACTGTATATAGCACTATACCAGATGTATATCACACAATATACTGTATATAGCACTATACCAGATGTATATCACACAATATACTGTATATAGCACTATACCAGATGTATATCACACAATATACTGTATATAGCACTATACCAGATGTATATCACACAATATACTGTATATAGCACTATACCAGATGTATATCACACAATATACTGTATATAGCGCTATACCAGATGTATATCACACAATATACTGTATATAGCACTATACCAGATGTATATCACACAATATACTGTATATAGCACTATACCAGATGTATATCACACAATATACTGTATATAGCACTATACCAGATGTATATCACACAATATACTGTATATAGCGCTATACCAGATGTATATCACACAATATACTGTATATAGCACTATACCAGATGTATATCACACAATATACTGTATATAGCACTATACCAGATGTATATCACACAATATACTGTATATAGCGCTATACCAGATGTATATCACACAATATACTGTATATAGCACTATACCAGATGTATATCACACAATATACTGTATATAGCACTATACCAGATGTATATCACACAATATACTGTATATAGCACTATACCAGATGTATATCACACAATATACTGTATATAACACTATACCACATGTATATCACACAATATACTGTATATAGCACTATACCAGATGTATATCACACAATATACTGTATATAGCGCTATACCAGATGTATATCACACAATATACTGTTTATAGCACTATACCAGATGTACATCACACAATATACTGTATATAGCACTATACCACATGTATATCACACAATATACTGTAAATAGCACTATACCAGATGTACATCACACAATATACTGTATATAGCGCTATACCAGATGTATATCACACAATATACTGTATATAGCGCTATACCAGATGTATATCACACAATATACTGTATATAGCACTATACCAGATGCATATCACACAATATACTGTATATAGCACTATACCAGATGTACATCACACAATATACTGTATATAGCACTATACCAGATGTATATCACACAATATACTGTATATAGCACTATACCAGATGTATATCACACAATATACTGTATATAGCACTATACCAGATGTATATTACACAATATACTGTATATAGCACTATACCAGATGTATATCACACAATATACTGTATATAGCACTATACCAGATGTACATCACACAATATACTGTATATAGCACTATACCAGATGTATATCACACAATATACTGTATATAGCACTATACCAGATGTACATCACACAATATACTGTATATAGCACTATACCAGATGTATATCACACAATATACTGTATATAGCACTGTACCAGATGTATATCACACAATATACTGTATATAGCACTATACCAGATGTATATTACACAATATACTGTATATAGCACTATACCAGATGTATATCACACAATATACTGTATATAGCGCTATACCAGATGTATATCACCCAATATACTGTATATAGCACTATACCAGATGTATATCACACAATATTCTGTATATAACACTATACCAGATGTATATCACACAATATACTGTATATAGCACTATACCAGATGTATATCACACAATATACTGTATATAGCACTATACCACATGTATATCACACAATATACTGTATATAGCGCTATACCAGATGTATATCACAGATTATACTGTATATAGCGCTATACCAGATGTATATCACACAATATACTGTATATAGCGCTATACCAGATGTATATCACACAATATACTGTATATAGCACTATACCAGATGTATATCACACAATATACTGTATATAGCACTATACCAGATGTATATCACACAATATACTGTATATAGCACTATACCAGATGTATATCACACAATATACTGTATATAGCGCTATTTCAGATGTATATCACGCAATATACTGTATATAGCGCTATACCAGATGTATATCACACAATATACTGTATATAGCGCTATACCAGATGCATATCACACAATATACTGTATATAGCGCTATACCAGATGTATATCACACAATATACTGTATATAGCACTATACCAGATGTATATCACACAATATACTGTATATAGCACTATACCAGATGTATATCACACAATATACTGTATATAGCGCTATACCAGATGCATATCACACAATATACTGTATATAGCGCTATACCAGATGTATATCACACAATATACTGTATATAGCACTATACCAGATGTATATCACACAATATACTGTATATAGCACTATACCAGATGTATATCACACAATATACTGTATATAGCACTATACCAGATGTATATCACACAATATACTGTATATAGCGCTATACCAGATGTACATCACACAATATACTGTATATAGCACTATACCAGATGTATATCACACAATATACTGTATATAGCGCTATACCAGATGTATATCACACAATATACTGTATATAGCGCTATACCAGATGTATATCACACAATATACTGTATATAGCACTATACCAGATGTATATCACACAATATACTGTATATAGCTCTATACCAGATGTACATCACACAATATACTGTATATAGCACTATACCAGATGTACATCACACAATATACTGTATATAGCGCTATTTCAGATGTATATCACGCAATATACTGTATATAGCGCTATACCAGATGTATATCACACAATATACTGTATATAGCTCTATACCAGATGTATATCACACAATATACTGTATATAGCACTATACCAGATGTACATCACACAATATACTGTATATAGCGCTATACCAGATGTATATCACACAATATACTGTATATAGCACTATACCAGATGTATATCACACAATATACTGTATATAGCACTATACCAGATGTATATCACACAATATACTGTATATAGCACTATACCAGATGTATATCACACAATATACTGTATATAGCGCTATACCAGATGTATATCACACAATATACTGTATATAGCACTATACCAGATGTACATCACACAATATACTGTATATAGCGCTATACCAGATGTATATCACACATTATACTGTATATAGTACTATACCACATGTATATCACACAATATACTGTATATAGCACTATACCAGATGTATATCACACAATATACTGTATATAGCGCTATACCAGATGTACATCACACAATATACTGTATATAGCACTATACCAGATGTATATCACACAATATACTGTATATAGCGCTATACCAGATGTTTATCACACAATATACTGTATATAGCGCTATACCAGATGTATATCACACAATATACTGTATATAGCACTATACCAGATGTATATCACACAATATACTGTATATAGCGCTATACCAGATGTATATCACACAATATACTGTATATAGCACTATACCAGATGTACATCACACAATATACTGTATATAGCACTATACCAGATGTATATCACACAATATACTGTATATAGCGCTATACCAGATGTATATCACACAAAATACTGTATATAGCGCTATACCAGATGTATATCACACAATATACTGTATATAGCACTATACCAGATGTATATCACACAATATACTGTATATAGCGCTATACCAGATGTATATCACACAATATACTGTATATAGCACTATACCAGATGTATATCACACAATATACTGTATATAGCGCTATACCAGATGTATATCACACAATATACTGTATATAGCGCTATACCAGATGTATATCACACAATATACTGTATATAGCGCTATACCAGATGTATATCACACAATATACTGTATATAGCGCTATACCAGATGTATATCACACAATATACTGTATATAGCGCTATACCAGATGTATATCACACAATATACTGTATATAGCACTATATCAGATGTATATCACACAATATACTGTATATAGCACTATACCACATGTATATCACACAATATACTGTATATAGCACTATACCAGATGTATATCACACAATATACTGTATATAGCACTATACCAGATGTATATCACACAATATACTGTATATAGCGCTATACCACATGTATATCACACAATATACTGTATATAGCACTATACCAGATGTATATCACACAATATACTGTATATAGCACTATACCAGATGTATATCACACAATATACTGTATATAGCACTATACCAGATGTATATCACACAATATACTGTATATAGCACTATACCAGATGTATATCACACAATATACTGTATATAGCCCTATACCAGATGTATATCACACAATATACAATATATAGCGCTATACCAGATGTATATCACACAATATACTGTATATAGCGCTATACCAGATGTATATCACACAATATACTGTATATAGCGTTATACCAGATGTATATCACACAATATACTGTATATAGCACTATACCAGATGTATATCACACAATATACTGTATATAGCACTATACCAGATGTATATCACACAATATACTGTATATAGCGCTATACCAGATGTATATCACAGATTATACTGTATATAGCACTATACCAGATGTACATCACACAATATACTATATATAGCACTATACCAGATGTATATCACACAATATACTGTATATAGCGCTATACCAGATGTACATCACACAATATACTATATATAGCACTATACCAGATGTATATCACACAATATACTGTATATAGCACTATACCAGATGTACATCACACAATATACTATATATAGCACTATACCAGATGTATATCACACAATATACTGTATATAGCACTATACCAGATGTATATCACACAATATACTGTATATAGCGCTATACCAGATGTACATCACACAATATACTATATATAGCACTATACCAGATGTATATCACACAATATACTGTATATAGCACTATACCAGATGTATATCACACAATATACTGTATATAGCGCTATACCAGATGTATATCACACAATATACTGTATATAGCACTATACCAGATGCATATCACACAATATACTGTATATAGCACTATACCAGATGTACATCACACAATATACTGTATATAGCACTATACCAGATGTACATCACACAATATACTGTATATAGCGCTATACCAGATGTACATCACACAATATACTGTATATAGCACTATACCAGATGTATATCACACAATATACTGTATATAGCGCTATACCAGATGCATATCACACAATATACTGTATATAGCGCTATACCAGATGTATATCACACAATATACTGTATATAGCACTATACCAGATGTATATCACACAATATACTGTATATAGCACTATACCAGATGTATATCACACAATATACTGTATATAGCACTATACCAGATGTATATCACACAATATACTGTATATAGCACTATACCAGATGTATATCACACAATATACTGTATATAGCGCTATTTCAGATGTATATCACGCAATATACTGTATATAGCGCTATACCAGATGTATATCACACAATATACTGTATATAGCGCTATACCAGATGTATATCACACAATATACTGTATATAGCGCTATACCAGATGCATATCACACAATATACTGTATATAGCGCTATACCAGATGTATATCACACAATATACTGTATATAGCACTATACCAGATGTATATCACACAATATACTGTATATAGCACTATACCAGATGTATATCACACAATATACTGTATATAGCGCTATACCAGATGCATATCACACAATATACTGTATATAGCGCTATACCAGATGTATATCACACAATATACTGTATATAGCACTATACCAGATGTATATCACACAATATACTGTATATAGCACTATACCAGATGTATATCACACAATATACTGTATATAGCACTATACCAGATGTATATCACACAATATACTGTATATAGCGCTATACCAGATGTACATCACACAATATACTGTATATAGCACTATACCAGATGTATATCACACAATATACTGTATATAGCACTATACCAGATGTACATCACACAATATACTGTATATAGCACTATACCAGATGTACATCACACAATATACTGTATATAGCACTATACCAGATGTATATCACACAATATACTGTATATAGCGCTATTTCAGATGTATATCACGCAATATACTGTATATAGCGCTATACCAGATGTATATCACACAATATACTGTATATAGCTCTATACCAGATGTATATCACACAATATACTGTATATAGCACTATACCAGATGTATATCACACAATATACTGTATATAGCACTATACCAGATGTATATCACACAATATACTGTATATAGCGCTATACCAGATGTATATCACACAATATACTGTATATAGCACTATACCACATGTATATCACACAATATACTGTATATAGCACTATACCAGATGTATATCACACAATATACTGTATATAGCACTATACCAGATGTATATCACACAATATACTGTATATAGCGCTATACCAGATGTATATCACACATTATACTGTATATAGCGCTATACCAGATGTATATCACACAATATACTGTATATAGCACTATACCACATGTATATCACACAATATACTGTATATAGCACTATACCAGATGTATATCACACAATATACTGTATATAGCACTATACCAGATGTATATCACACAATATACTGTATATAACACTATACCACATGTATATCACACAATATACTGTATATAGCACTATACCAGATGTATATCACACAATATACTGTATATAGCGCTATACCAGATGTATATCACACAATATACTGTTTATAGCACTATACCAGATGTACATCACACAATATACTGTATATAGCACTATACCAGATGTATATCACACAATATACTGTAAATAGCACTATACCAGATGTACATCACACAATATACTGTATATAGCGCTATACCAGATGTATATCACACAATATACTGTATATAGCGCTATACCAGATGTACATCACACAATATACTGTATATAGCACTATACCAGATGTATATCACACAATATACTGTATATAGCACTATACCAGATGTATATCACACAATATACTGTATATAGCACTATACCAGATGTATATCACACAATATACTGTATATAGCACTATACCAGATGCATATCACACAATATACTGTATATAGCACTATACCAGATGTACATCACACAATATACTGTATATAGCACTATACCAGATGTATATCACACAATATACTGTATATAGCACTGTACCAGATGTATATCACACAATATACTGTATATAGCACTATACCAGATGTATATCACACAATATACTGTATATAGCACTATACCAGATGTACATCACACAATATACTGTATATAGCGCTATACCAGATGTATATTACACAATATACTGTATATAGCACTATACCAGATGTATATCACACAATATACTGTATATAGCACTATACCAGATGTATATCACACAATATACTGTATATAGCGCTATACCAGATGTACATCACACAATATACTGTATATAGCACTATACCAGATGTATATCACACAATATACTGTATATAGCACTATACCAGATGTACATCACACAATATACTGTATATAGCACTATACCAGATGTACATCACACAATATACTGTATATAGCACTATACCAGATGTATATCACACAATATACTGTATATAGCGCTATTTCAGATGTATATCACGCAATATACTGTATATAGCGCTATACCAGATGTATATCACACAATATACTGTATATAGCTCTATACCAGATGTATATCACACAATATACTGTATATAGCACTATACCAGATGTATATCACACAATATACTGTATATAGCGCTATACCAGATGTATATCACACATTATACTGTATATAGCGCTATACCAGATGTATATCACACAATATACTGTATATAGCACTATACCAGATGTATATCACACAATATACTGTATATAGCACTATACCAGATGTATATCACACAATATACTGTATATAGCACTATACCAGATGTATATCACACAATATACTGTATATAACACTATACCACATGTATATCACACAATATACTGTATATAGCACTATACCAGATGTATATCACACAATATACTGTATATAGCGCTATACCAGATGTATATCACACAATATACTGTTTATAGCACTATACCAGATGTACATCACACAATATACTGTATATAGCACTATACCACATGTATATCACACAATATACTGTAAATAGCACTATACCAGATGTATATCACACAATATACTGTATATAGCACTATACCAGATGTATATCACACAATATACTGTATATAGCACTATACCAGATGTATATCACAGATTATACTGTATATAGCGCTATACCAGATGTATATCACACAATATACTGTATATAGCGCTATACCAGATGTATATCACATAATATACTGTATATAGCGCTATACCAGATGTATATCACACAATATACTGTATATAGCACTATACCAGATGTATATCACACAATATACTGTATATAGCACTATACCAGATGTACATCACACAATATACTGTATATAGCGCTATACCAGATGTATATCACACAATATACTGTATATAGCGCTATACCAGATGTATATCACACAATATACTGTATATAGCACTATACCAGATGCATATCACACAATATACTGTATATAGCACTATACCAGATGTACATCACACAATATACTGTATATAGCACTATACCAGATGTATATCACACAATATACTGTATATAGCACTATACCAGATGTATATCACACAATATACTGTATATAGCACTATACCAGATGTATATTACACAATATACTGTATATAGCACTATACCAGATGTATATCACACAATATACTGTATATAGCACTATACCAGATGTACATCACACAATATACTGTATATAGCACTATACCAGATGTATATCACACAATATACTGTATATAGCACTATACCAGATGTACATCACACAATATACTGTATATAGCACTATACCAGATGTATATCACACAATATACTGTATATAGCACTGTACCAGATGTATATCACACAATATACTGTATATAGCACTATACCAGATGTATATTACACAATATACTGTATATAGCACTATACCAGATGTATATCACACAATATACTGTATATAGCGCTATACCAGATGTATATCACCCAATATACTGTATATAGCACTATACCAGATGTATATCACACAATATTCTGTATATAACACTATACCAGATGTATATCACACAATATACTGTATATAGCACTATACCAGATGTATATCACACAATATACTGTATATAGCACTATACCACATGTATATCACACAATATACTGTATATAGCGCTATACCAGATGTATATCACAGATTATACTGTATATAGCGCTATACCAGATGTATATCACACAATATACTGTATATAGCGCTATACCAGATGTATATCACACAATATACTGTATATAGCACTATACCAGATGCATATCACACAATATACTGTATATAGCACTATACCAGATGTACATCACACAATATACTGTATATAGCACTGTACCAGATGTATATCACACAATATACTGTATATAGCACTATACCAGATGTATATCACACAATATACTGTATATAGCACTATACCAGATGTATATCACACAATATACTGTATATAGCACTATACCAGATGTATATCACACAATATACTGTATATAGCACTGTACCAGATGTATATCACACAATATACTGTATATAGCACTATACCAGATGTATATCACACAATATACTGTATATAGCGCTATACCAGATGTATATCACACAATATACTGTATATAGCACTATACCAGATGTATATCACACAATATACTGTATATAGCACTATACCAGATGTATATCACACAATATACTGTATATAGCGCTATACCAGATGTATATCACACAATATACTGTATATAGCGCTATACCAGATGTACATCACACAATATACTGTATATAGCACTATACCAGATGTATATCACACAATATACTGTATATAGCACTGTACCAGATGTATATCACACAATATACTGTATATAGCACTGTACCAGATGTATATCACACAATATACTGTATATAGCACTATACCAGATGTATATCACACAATATACTGTATATAGCACTATACCAGATGTATATCACACAATATACTGTATATAGCACTGTACCAGATGTATATCACACAATATACTGTATATAGCACTATACCAGATGTATATCACACAATATACTGTATATAGCGCTATACCAGATGTATATCACACAATATACTGTATATAGCACTATACCAGATGTATATCACACAATATACTGTATATAGCACTATACCAGATGTATATCACACAATATACTGTATATAGCGCTATACCAGATGTATATCACACAATATACTGTATATAGCACTAAACCAGATGTATATCACACAATATACTGTATATAGCACTATACCAGATGTATATCACACAATATACTGTATATAGCACTATACCAGATGTACATCACACAATATACTGTATATAGCACTATACCAGATGTATATCACACAATATACTGTATATAGCACTGTACCAGATGTATATCACACAATATACTGTATATAGCACTGTACCAGATGTATATCACACAATATACTGTATATAGCACTATACCAGATGTATATCACACAATATACTGTATATAGCACTATACCAGATGTATATCACACAATATACTGTATATAGCACTATACCAGATGTATATCACACAATATACTGTATATAGCACTATACCAGATGTATATCACACAATATACTGTATATAGCGCTATTTCAGATGTATATCACACAATATACTGTATATAGCACTATACCAGATGTATATCACGCAATATACTGTATATAGCACTATACCAGATGTACATCACACAATATACTGTATATAGCACTATACCAGATGTATATCACACAATATACTGTATATAGCGCTATACCAGATGTATATCACACAATATACTGTATATAGCGCTATACCAGATGTATATCACACAATATACTGTATATAGCTCTATACCAGATGTATATCACACAATATACTGTATATAGCTCTATACCAGATGTATATCACACAATATACTGTATATAGCACTATACCACATGTATATCACACAATATACTGTATATAGCACTATACCAGATGTATATCACACAATATACTGTATATAGCACTATACCAGATGTATATCACACAATATACTGTATATAGCACTATACCAGATGTATATCACACAATATACTGTATATAGCGCTATACCAGATGTATATCACACAATATACTGTATATAGCGCTATACCAGATGTATATCACACAATATACTGTATATAGCTCTATACCAGATGTATATCACACAATATACTGTATATAGCTCTATACCAGATGTATATCACACAATATACTGTATATAGCACTATACCACATGTATATCACACAATATACTGTATATAGCACTATACCAGATGTACATCACACAATATACTGTATATAGCACTATACCAGATGTATATCACACAATATACTGTATATAGCGCTATACCAGATGTATATCACACAATATACTGTATATAGCGCTATACCAGATGTATATCACACAATATACTGTATATAGCTCTATACCAGATGTATATCACACAATATACTGTATATAGCGCTATACCAGATGTATATCACACAATATACTGTATATAGCTCTATACCAGATGTATATCACACAATATACTGTATATAGCTCTATACCAGATGTATATCACACAATATACTGTATATAGCACTATACCACATGTATATCACACAATATACTGTATATAGCACTATACCAGATGTACATCACACAATATACTGTATATAGCACTATACCAGATGTATATCACACAATATACTGTATATAGCGCTATACCAGATGTATATCACACAATATACTGTATATAGCGCTATACCAGATGTATATCACACAATATACTGTATATAGCTCTATACCAGATGTATATCACACAATATACTGTATATAGCTCTATACCAGATGTATATCACACAATATACTGTATATAGCACTATACCACATGTATATCACACAATATACTGTATATAGCACTATACCAGATGTATATCACACAATATACTGTATATAGCACTATACCAGATGTATATCACACAATATACTGTATATAGCGCTATACCAGATGTATATCACAGATTATACTGTATATAGCGCTATACCAGATGTATATCACACAATATACTGTATATAGCGCTATACCAGATGTATATCACACAATATACTGTATATAGCACTATACCAGATGCATATCACACAATATACTGTATATAGCACTATACCAGATGTACATCACACAATATACTGTATATAGCACTATACCAGATGTATATCACACAATATACTGTATATAGCACTATACCAGATGTATATCACACAATATACTGTATATAGCACTATACCAGATGTATATCACACAATATACTGTATATAGCGCTATACCAGATGTATATCACACAATATACTGTATATAGCGCTATACCAGATGTATATCACACAATATACTGTATATAGCACTATACCAGATGTATATCACACAATATACTGTATATAGCACTATACCAGATGTATATCACACAATATACTTTATATAGCGCTATACCAGATGTATATCACACAATATACTGTATATAGCACTATACCAGATGCATATCACACAATATACTGTATATAGCACTATACCAGATGTACATCACACAATATACTGTATATAGCGCTATACCAGATGTATATCACACAATATACTGTATATAACACTATACCAGATGTATATCACACAATATACTATATATAGCACTATACCACATGTATATCACACAATATACTGTATATAGCACTATACCAGATGTATATCACACAATATACTGTATATAGCACTATACCAGATGTATATCACACAATATACTGTATATAGCACTATACCAGATGTATATCACACAATATACTGTATATAGCACTATACCAGATGTACATCACACAATATACTATATATAGCACTATACCAGATGTATATCACACAATATACTGTATATAGCTCTATACCAGATGTATATCACACAATATACTGTATATAGCGCTATACCAGATGTATATCACACAATATACTGTATATAGCGCTATACCAGATGTATATCACACAATATACTGTATATAGCTCTATACCAGATGTATATCACACAATATACTGTATATAGCGCTATACCAGATGTATATCACACAATATACTGTATAAAGCACTATACCAGATGTATATCACACAATATACTGTATATAGCACTATACCACATGTATATCACACAATATACTGTATATAGCACTATACCAGATGTATATCACACAATATACTGTATATAGCACTATACCAGATGTATATCACACAATATACTGTATATAGCACTATACCAGATGTACATCACACAATATACTGTATATAGCACTATACCAGATGTACATCACACAATATACTGTATATAGCACTATACCAGATGTATATCACACAATATACTGTATATAGCGCTATACCAGATGTATATCACACATTATACTGTATATAGCGCTATACCAGATGTATATCACACAATATACTGTATATAGCACTATACCAGATGTATATCACACAATATACTGTATATAGCACTATACCAGATGTATATCACACAATATACTGTATATAGCACTATACCAGATGTATATCACACAATATACTGTATATAGCGTTATACCAGATGTATATCACACAATATACTGTATATAGCACTATACCAGATGTATATCACACAATATACTGTATATAGCACTATACCAGATGTATATCACACAATATACTGTATATAGCGCTATTTCAGATGTATATCACACAATATACTGTATATAGCACTTTACCAGATGTACATCACACAATATACTGTATATAGCACTATACCAGATTTATATCACACAATATACTGTATATAGCACTATACCAGATGTATATCACACAATATACTGTATATAGCACTATACCAGATGTATATCACACAATATACTGTATATAGCACTATACCAGATGTATATCACACAATATACTGTATATAGCACTATACCAGATGTATATCACACAATATACTGTATATAGCGCTATACCAGATGTATATCACACAATATACTGTATATAGCGCTATACCAGATGTATATCACACAATATACTGTATATAGCACTATACCAGATGTATATCACACAATATACTGTATATAGCACTATACCAGATGTATATCACACAATATACTGTATATAGCGCTATACCCGATGTATATCACACAATATACTGTATATAGCACTATACCAGATGTATATCACACAATATACTGTATATAGCACTATACCAGATGTATATCACACAATATACTGTATATAGCACTATACCAGATGTATATCACACAATATACTGTATATAGCACTATACCAGATGTATATCACACAATATACTGTATATAGCGCTATACCAGATGTATATCACACATTATACTGTATATAGCGCTATACCAGATGTACATCACACAATATACTGTATATAGCGCTATACCAGATGTACATCACACAATATACTGTATATAGCGCTATACCAGATGCATATCACACAATATACTGTATATAGCGCTATACCAGATGTATATCACACAATATACTGTATATAGCACTATACCAGATGCATATCACACAATATACTGTATATAGCGCTATACCAGATGTACATCACACAATATACTATATATAGCACTATACCAGATGTATATCACACAATATACTGTATATAGCACTATACCAGATGTATATCACACAATATACTGTATATAGCGCTATACCAGATGTATATCACACAATATACTGTATATAGCACTATACCAGATGTACATCACACAATATACTGTATATAGCACTATACCAGATGTACATCACACAATATACTGTATATAGCACTATACCAGATGTACATCACACAATATACTGTATATAGCACTATACCAGATGTATATCACACAATATACTGTATATAGCACTATACCAGATGTATATCACACAATATACTGTATATAGCGCTATACCAGATGTATATCACACATTATACTGTATATAGTACTATACCAGATGTATATCACACAATATACTGTATATAGCGCTATACCAGATGTACATCACACAATATACTGTATATAGCACTATACCAGATGTATATCACACAATATACTGTATATAGCGCTATACCAGATGTATATCACACAATATACTGTATATAGCACTATACCAGATGTATATCACACAATATACTGTATATAGCACTATACCAGATGTATATCACACAATATACTGTATATAGCGCTATACCAGATGTACATCACACAATATACTGTATATAGCACTATACCAGATGTATATCACACAATATACTGTATATAGCACTATACCAGATGTATATCACACAATATACTGTATATAGCGCTATACCAGATGTACATCACACAATATACTGTATATAGCACTATACCAGATGTACATCACACAATATACTGTATATAGCGCTATACCAGATGTATATCACACAATATACTGTATATAGCACTATACCAGATGTATATCACACAATATACTGTATATAGCACTATACCAGATGTATATCACACAATATACTGTATATAGCACTATACCAGATGTATATCACACAATATACTGTATATAGCGCTATACCAGATGTACATCACACAATATACTGTATATAGCGCTATACCAGATGTATATCACACAATATACTGTATATAGCACTATACCAGATGTATATCACACAATATACTGTATATAGCACTATACCAGATGTATATCACACAATATACTGTATATAGCACTATACCAGATGTACATCACACAATATACTGTATATAGCACTATACCAGATGTATATCACACAATATACTGTATATAGCACTATACCAGATGTATATCACACAATATACTGTATATAGCACTATACCAGATGTATATCACACAATATACTGTATATAGCGCTATACCAGATGTATATCACACATTATACTGTATATAGCGCTATACCAGATGTACATCACACAATATACTGTATATAGCGCTATACCAGATGTACATCACACAATATACTGTATATAGCGCTATACCAGATGTACATCACACAATATACTATATATAGCACTATACCAGATGTATATCACACAATATACTGTATATAGCACTATACCAGATGTATATCACACAATATACTGTATATAGCGCTATACCAGATGTATATCACACAATATACTGTATATAGCACTATACCAGATGTACATCACACAATATACTGTATATAGCACTATACCAGATGTATATCACACAATATACTATATATAGCACTATACCAGATGTATATCACACAATATACTGTATATAGCACTATACCAGATGTATATCACACAATATACTGTATATAGCGCTATACCAGATGTATATCACACAATATACTGTATATAGCACTATACCAGATGTATATCACACAATATACTGTATATAGCGCTATACCAGATGTACATCACACAATATACTGTATATAGCACTATACCAGATGTATATCACACAATATACTGTATATAGCACTATACCAGATGTACATCACACAATATACTGTATATAGCACTATACCAGATGTACATCACACAATATACTGTATATAGCACTATACCAGATGTATATCACACAATATACTGTATATAGCACTATACCAGATGTATATCACACAATATACTGTATATAGCGCTATACCAGATGTATATCACACAATATACTGTATATAGCACTATACCAGATGTATATCACACAATATACTGTATATAGCACTATACCAGATGTATATCACACAATATACTGTATATAGCGCTATACCAGATGTATATCACACATTATACTGTATATAGCGCTATACCAGATGTATATCACACAATATACTGTATATAGCACTATACCAGATGTATATCACACAATATACTGTATATAGCGCTATACCAGATGTATATCACACAATATACTGTATATAGCACTATACCAGATGTATATCACACAATATACTGTATATAGCACTATACCAGATGTATATCACACAATATACTGTATATAGCGCTATACCAGATGTACATCACACAATATACTGTATATAGCACTATACCAGATGTATATCACACAATATACTGTATATAGCACTATACCAGATGTATATCACACAATATACTGTATATAGCGCTATACCAGATGTACATCACACAATATACTGTATATAGCACTATACCAGATGTACATCACACAATATACTGTATATAGCGCTATACCAGATGTATATCACACAATATACTGTATATAGCACTATACCAGATGTATATCACACAATATACTGTATATAGCACTATACCAGATGTATATCACACAATATACTGTATATTGCACTATACCAGATGTATATCACACAATATACTGTATATAGCGCTATACCAGATGTACATCACACAATATACTGTATATAGCGCTATACCAGATGTACATCACACAATATACTATATATAGCGCTATACCAGATGTATATCACACAATATACTGTATATAGCACTATACCAGATGTATATCACACAATATACTGTATATAGCACTATACCAGATGTATATCACACAATATACTATATATAGCACTATACCAGATGTATATCACACAATATACTGTATATAGCACTATACCAGATGTATATCACACAATATACTGTATATAGCACTATACCAGATGTATATCACACAATATACTGTATATAGCACTATACCAGATGTACATCACACAATATACTGTATATAGCACTATACCAGATGTATATCACACAATATACTGTATATAGCGCTATACCAGATGTATATCACACAATATACTGTATATAGCGCTATACCAGATGTATATCACACAATATACTGTATATAGCACTATACCAGATGTATATCACACAATATACTGTATATAGCACTATACCAGATGTATATCACACAATATACTGTATATAGCACTATACCAGATGTACATCACACAATATACTGTATATAGCACTATACCAGATGTATATCACACAATATACTGTATATAGCACTATACCAGATGTATATCACACAATATACTGTATATAGCACTATACCAGATGTATATCACACAATATACTGTATATAGCACTATACCAGATGTATATCACACAATATACTGTATATAGCACTATACCAGATGTATATCACACAATATACTGTATATAGCACTATACCAGATGTACATCACACAATATACTGTATATAGCACTATACCAGATGTATATCACACAATATACTGTATATAGCGCTATACCAGATGTATATCACACAATATACTGTATATAGCACTATACCAGATGTACATCACACAATATACTGTATATAGCACTATACCAGATGTATATCACACAATATACTGTATATAGCGCTATACCAGATGTATATCACACAATATACTGTATATAGCGCTATACCAGATGTATATCACACAATATACTGTATATAGCACTATACCAGATGTATATCACACAATATACTGTATATAGCACTATACCAGATGTATATCACACAATATACTGTATATAGCACTATACCAGATGTATATCACACAATATACTGTATATAGCACTATACCAGATGTATATCACACAATATACTGTATATAGCACTATACCAGATGTATATCACACAATATACTGTATATAGCACTATACCAGATGTATATCACACAATATACTGTATATAGCACTATACCAGATGTATATCACACAATATACTGTATATAGCACTATACCAGATGTATATCACACAATATACTGTATATAGCGCTATACCAGATGTATATCACACAATATACTGTATATAGCACTATACCAGATGTACATCACACAATATACTGTATATAGCGCTATACCAGATGTATATCACACAATATACTGTATATAGCGCTATACCAGATGTATATCACACAATATACTGTATATAGCACTATACCAGATGTATATCACACAATATACTGTATATAGCACTATACCAGATGTATATCACACAATATACTGTATATAGCACTATACCAGATGTACATCACACAATATACTGTATATAGCACTATACCAGATGTATATCACACAATATACTGTATATAGCACTATACCAGATGTATATCACACAATATACTGTATATAGCACTATACCAGATGTATATCACACAATATACTGTATATAGCACTATACCAGATGTATATCACACAATATACTGTATATAGCACTATATTATATATAATGGACTGTATCTCATGGACATACATTACTACATAACAGAATATGCAACAAACTGTTACTATTTGTTTACTATAATTATCAAATAATCAAAACATTTAGGAAATTATTTATATAACATTTGTTCTATTATGTATGTGATATAAACCTGGTGAGTGCTATATAGTACATCAGATATACATCATTTATAGGGATTTATGTATCTTATGTACTTTTTATATTGTACCAGTTATAGCAAGTTAGACCCTATCCGCAGGGACTTGCTGATCGTGGGGGTCTCAGTGATGTATCTTGAGAACGGCATCGCACTCGGCAATCATGGTGCATGCACCTTGGAACTTCCACCACAGCAAGTTCAGATCTATCGGCAGAACAGGGTCTAACTTGCTGATTGGGGGGGGTCTCAGTGATGAGACCCCCACGTATCTAGGGAACAGGGGTCTATTGCGCTCTAGAAGTCTAGGTCTGCCAGTCGCGCATGCGGCCGCTGCTCTGTTCAACTCCATGGCGCTGACGGAGACCCGGCAATCTTTGTCAGCGTCTTAGAGGTGAATTGAGCAGCCAGCGCATGCGCAACTGACCCCGTTCTCGAGATCCGTGGGGGTATTATCACTGAGACCCTCACCAACCAGTAAGTTAGGTTCTATGCATTCATCTAGGCCACCTGCCTGCACAGTAAAAGATAGTGTGGGTCGCACTTATTTATTTATGTATCTATCAATTAACTGGTTAAGTAGACCCTCATGGTTCACGGACCAGTTACATGTGCGGCTCTTACGCGAAAGGTCTCTAGAGGTCGGAGTGAGGATTCCAGATGTTGAATAAAAATGCAAATAAGTTCTTCAGGATGGGATAAGGAAATAGTGTCTCTTTAGCTCCATTATACGAAGACATCGCTTTCCTTATTCCATCCTGGAAAACGAATTATTTACATATTTCCCAGAGTCTCCTGTGGAGCATCAATGGCCGTAAGTCTCCACACACCTGCAAGGCTGCATTGAGTGGCAAAGTCCGATCTTTGTAACTAGCCTGGAATCTAAGCATTGGTGGTTCAGTGGTAGAATTCTCGCCTGCCACGCGGGAGGCCCGGGTTCGATTCCCGGCCAATGCAGGATTGTTATTTTTTTCTTCTGCCTTTATACTATTGACAGGATGTTCTTTCAGGTAGCGCTCATAGTGTGTTACATTGTAGTTGTATGATGTATTTTGTGAGCTGCGAGAAATAAGTTTCTTATGGAATCTGTCCTTGGAAATATGTCCTAAATTTCCTTTAATTTAAGTACTCCAGATGATACTTTGTCTCTTCTGGGTGTCTCTAATAGGGGGGGCATCACAATAGGGGAGACATCACTGTGAGTATTATCCCTGTACTGTGACATCGCTATGTGTATTATCTCTGTACTGTGACATCACTGTGTGTATTATCCCTGTACTGTGACATCACTGTGTGTATTATCCTGTACTGTGACATCACTGTGTGGATTATCCCTGTACTGTGACATCACTGTGTGTATTATCCCTGTACTGTGACATCACTGTGTGTATTATCCCTGTACTGTGACATCACTGTGTGTATTATCTCCTGTACTGTGACATCACTGTGTGTATTACCCCTTTACTGTGACATCACTGTGTGTATTATCCCTGTACTGTGACATCACTGTGTGTATTATCCCCTGTACTGTGACATCACTGTGTGTATTATCCCTGTACTGTGACATCACTGTGAGTATTATCCCTGTACTGTGACATCACTGTGTGTATTATCCCTGTACTGTGACATCACTGTGTGTATTATCCCTGTACTGTGACATCACTGTGAGTATTATCCCTGTACTGTGACATCACTGTGTGTATTATCCCTGTACTATGACATCACTGTGTGTATTATCCCTGTATTGTGACATCACTGTGTGTATTATCCCTGTACTGTGACATCACTGTGTGTATTATCCCTGTACTGTGACATCGCTGTGTGTATTATCCTGTACTGTGACATCGCTGTGTGTATTATCTCTGTACTGTGACATCACTGTGTGTATTATCCCTGTACTGTGACATCACTGTGTGTATTATCTCTGTACTGTGACATCACTGTGTGTATTATCCCTGTACTGTGACATCACTGTGTGTATTATCCCTGTACTGTGACATCACTGTGTGTATTATCCCTGTACTGTGATTTTACTGTGTGTATTATCCCTGTACTGTGACATCACTGTGTGTATTATCCCTGTACTGTGACATCACTGTGTGTATTATCTCTGTACTGTGACATCACTGTGTGTATTACCCCTGTACTGTGACATCACTGTGTGTATTATCTCTGTACTGTGACATCACTGTGTATTATCCCTGTACTGTGACATCACTGTGTGTATTATCACTGTACTGTGACATCGCTGTGTGTATTATCCATGTACTGTGACATCACTGTGTGTATTATCCCTGTACTGTGACATCACTGTGTGTATTATCCCCTGTACTGTGACATCACTGTGTGTATTATCCCTGTACTGTGACATCACTGTGTGTATTATCCATGTACTGTGACATCGCTGTGTGTATTATCCATGTACTGTGACATCACTGTGTGTATTATCCCTGTACTGTGACATCACTGTGTGTATTATCCCTGTACTGTGACATCGCTGTGTGTATTATCCCTGTACTGTGACATCACTGTGTGTATTATCCCTGTACTGTGACATCACCGTGTGTATTACCCCTGTACTGTGACATCACCGTGTGTATTACCCCTGTACTGTGACATCGCTGTGTGTATTATCCCTGTACTGTGACATCACTGCGTGTATTATCACTGTACTGTGACATCACTGTGTGTATTATCCCTGTACTGTGACATCACTGTGTGTATTATCCCTGTACTGTGACATCACTGTGTGTATTATCTCTGTACTGTGACATCACTGTGTGTATTATATCTGTACTGTGACATCACTGTGTGTATTATCTCTGTACTGTGACATCACTGAGTGTATTATCCCTGTACTATGACATCACTGTGTGTATTATCTCTGTACTGTGACATCGCTGTGTGTATTATCCCTGTACTGTGACATCACTGTGTGTATTATCTCTGTACTGTGACATCACTGTGTGTATTATCACTGTACTGTGACATCACTGTGTGTATTATCCCTGTAGTGTGACATCACTGTGTGTATTATCTATGCACTGTGACATCACTGTGTGTATTATCCCTGTACTGTGACATCACTGTGTGTATTATCTCTGTACTGTGACATCACTGTGTGTATTATCCCTGTACTGTGACATCACTGTGTGTATTATCTCTGTACTGTGACATCACTGTGTATTATCCCTGTACTGTGACATCACTGTGTGTATTATCACTGTACTGTGACATCGCTGTGTGTATTATCCCTGTACTGTGACATCACTGTGTGTATTATTTATGTACTGTGACATCACTGTGTCTATTATCCCTGTACTGTGACATCACTGTGTGTAGTATCCCTGTACTGTGACATCACTGTGTGTATTATCTCTGTACTGTGACATCACTGTGTATTATCCCCTGTACTGTGACATCAATGTGTGTATTATCCCCTGTACTGTGACATCACTGTGTCTATTATCCCTGTACTGTAACATCACTGTGTGTATTATCCCTGTACTGTGACATCACTGTGTGTACTATCCCTGTACTGTGACATCACTGTGTGTATTATCTCTGTACTGTTACATCACTGTGTGTATTATCCCTGTACTGTGACATCACTGTGTGTATTATCTCTGTACTGTGACATCACTATGTGTATTATCTCTGTACCGTGACATCACTGGGTGTATTATCCCTGTACTGTGACATCACTGTGCGTATTATCCCTGTACTGTGACATCACTGTGTGTATTATCCCTGTACTGTGACATCACTGTGTGTATTACCTCTGTACTGTGACATCACTGTGTGTATTATCCCTGTACTGTGACATCACTGTGTGTATTATCCCTGTACTGTGACATCACTGTGTGTACTATCCCTGTACTGTGACATCACTGTGTGTATTATCTCTGTACTGTGACATCACTGTGTGTATTATCCCTGTACTGTGACATCACTGTGTGTATTATCCCTGTGCTGTGACATCACTGTGTGTATTATCCCTGTGCTGTGACATCGCTGTGTGTATTATCCCTGTACTGTGACATCACTGTGTGTATTATCACTGTACTGTGACATCGCTGTGTGTATTATCCCTGTACTGTGACATCACTGTGTGTAGTATCCCTGTACTGTGACATCACTGTGTGTATTATCTCTGTACTGTGACATCACTGTGTATTATCCCCTGTACTGTGACATCAATGTGTGTATTATCCCTGTACTGTGACATCGCTGTGTGTATTATCCCTGTACTGTGACATCACCGTGTGTATTATCCCTGTACTGTGACATCACTGTGTGTATTATCACTGTACTGTGACATCACCGTGTGTATTATCCCTGTACTGTGACATCACTGTGTGTATTATCCCTGTACTGTGACATCACTGTGTGTATTATCCCTGTACTGTGACATCACTGTGTGTATTATCCCTGTACTGTGACATCACCGTGTGTATTATCCCTGTACTATGACATCACTGTGTGTATTATCCCTGTACTGTGACATGACTGTGTGTATTATCTCTGTACTGTGACATCACTGTGTATTATTCCCTGTACTGTGACATCAATGTGTGTATTATCCCTGTACTGTGACATCACTGTGTGTATTATCCATGTACTGTGACATCACTGTGTGTATTATCCCTGTACTGTGACATCACTGTGTGTATTATCTCTGTACTGTGACATCACTGTGTATTATCCCCTGTACTGTGACATCAATGTGTGTATTATCCCTGTACTGTGACATCACTGTGTGTATTATCCCTGTACTGTGACATCACTGTGTGTATTATCCCTGTACTGTGACATAACTGTGTGTATTATCTCTGTACTGTGACATCACTGTGTATTATCCCCTGTGCTGTGACATCAATGTGTGTATTATCCCTGTACTGTGACATCACTGTGTGTTTTATCCCTGTACTGTGACATCACTGTGTGTATTATCTCTGTACTGTGACATCACTGTGTGTATTATCTCTGTACCGTGACATCACTGGGTGTATTATCCCTGTACTGTGAAATCACTGTGTGTATTATCTCTGTACTGTGACATCACTGTGTGTATTATCCCTGTACTGTGACATCACTGTGTGTATTGTCCCTGTACTGTGACATCACTGTGTGTATTATCCCTGTACTGTGACATCACTGTGTGCATTATCCCTGTACTGTGACATCACTGTGTGTATTATCCCTGTACTGTGACATCACTGTGTGTATTATCCCTGTACTGTGACATCACCGTGTGTATTATCCCTGTACTGTGACATCACTGTGTGTATTATCCCTGTACTGTGACATCACTGTGTGTATTATCTCTGTACTGTGACATCACTGTGTATTATCCCTGTACTGTGACATCACCGTGTGTATTCTCCCTGTACTGTGACATCACTGTGTGTATTATCCCTGTACTGTGACATCACTGTGTGTATTATCTCTGTACTGTGACATCACTGTGTATTATCCCTGTACTGTGACATCACTGTGTGTATTCTCCCTGTACTGTGACATCACTGTGTGTATTATCCCTGTACTGTGACATCAATGTGTGTATTATCCCTGTACTGTGACATCACTGTGTGTATTATCCCTGTACTGTGACATCACTGTGTGTATTATCCATGTACTGTGACATCACTGTGTGTATTATACCTGTACTGTGACATCACTGTGTGTACTATCCCTGTACTGTGACATCACTCTGTGTATTATCCCTGTATTGTGACGTCACTGTGTGTATTATCCCTGTCCTGTGACATCCCTGTGTGTGTATTATCCCTGTACTGTGACATCACTATATGTATTATCCATGTACTGTGACATCACTGTGTGTATTATCCCTGTACTGTGACATCACTGTGTGTACTATCCCTGTACTGTGACATCACTGTGTGTATTATCTCTGTACTGTGACATCACTGTGTGTATTATCCCTGTACTGTGACATCACTGTGTGTATTATCCCTGTACTGTGACATCACTGTGTGTATTACCCCTGTACTGTGACATAACTGTGTGTATTATCTCTGTACTGTGACATAACTGTGTGTATTATCCCTGTACTGTGACATCACTGTGTGTATTATCTCTGTACTGTGACATCACTGTGTGTATTATCCCCTGTACTGTGACATCACTGTGTGTATTATCCCTGTACTGTGACATCACTGCGTGTATTATCTCTGTACTGTGACATCACTGTGTGTATGATCCCTGTACTGTGACATCACTGTGTGTATTATCCCTGTACTGTGACATCACCGTGTGTATTATCTCTGTACTGTGACATCACTGTGTGTATTATCTCTGTACTGTGACATCACTGTGTGTGTTATCCCTGTACTGTGACATCACTGTGTGTATTATCTCTGTACTGTGACATCACTGTGTGTGTTATCCCTGTACTGTGACATAACTGTGTGTATTATCTCTGTACTGTGACATAACTGTGTGTATTATCCCTGTACTGTGACATCACTGTGTGTATTATCTCTGTACTGTGACATCACTGTGTGTATTATCCCCTGTACTGTGACATCCCTGTGTGTATTACCCCTGTACTGGGACATCACTGTGTGTATTATCCCTGTACTGTGACATTACTGTGTGTACTATCACTGTACTGTGACATCACTGTGTGTATTATCTCTGTACTGTGACATCGCTGTGTGTATTATCTCTGTACTGTGACATCACTGTGTGTATTATCCCTGTACTGTGATATCGCTGTGTGTATTATCTCTGTGCTGTGACATCACTGTGTGTATTATCTCTGTACTGTGACATCACTGTGTGTATTACCCCTGTACTGTGACATCACTGTGTGTATTATCCCTGTACTGTGACATCACTGTGTGTACTATCCCTGTACTGTGACATCGCTGTGTGTACTATCCCTGTAATGTGACATCACTGTGTGTACTATCCCTGTACTGTGACATCACTGTGTGTATTATCCCTGTACTGTGACATCACTGTGTGTACTATCCCTGTACTGTGACATCACTGTGTGTATTATCTCTGTACTGTGACATCACTGTGTGTATTATCCCTGTGCTGTGACATCGCTGTGTGTATTATCCCTGTACTGTGACATCACTGTGTGTATTATCCCTGTACTGTGACATCACTGTGTGTACTATCCCTGTACTGTGACATCACTGTGTGTACTATCCCTGTACTGTGACATCGCTGTGTGTATTATCTCTGTACTGTGACATCACTGTGTGTATTATCTCTGTACTGTGACATCACTGTGTGTATTATCTCTGTACTGTGACATCACTGTGTGTATTATCTCCTGTACTGTGACATCGCTGTGTGTATTATCCCTGTACTGTGACATCACTGTGAGTATTATCCCTGTACTGTGACATCACTGTGTGTAATATCCCTGTACTGTGACATCACTGTGTGTATTATCCCTGTACTGTGACATCACTGTGTGTATTATCTCTGTACTGTGACATCACTGTGTGTATTATCCCTGTACTGTGACATCACTGTGTGTATTATCCCTGTACTGTGACATCACTGTGTGTATTATCCCTGTACTGTGACATCACTGTGTGTATTATCTCTGTACTGTGACATCACTGTGTGTATTATCCCTGCACTGTGACATCACTGTGTGTATTATCCCTGTACTGTGACATCACTGTGTGTATTATCTCTGTTCTGTGACATCGCTGTGTGTATTATCCCTGTACTGTGACATCACTGTGTGTATTATCTCTGTACTGTGACATCGCTGTGTGTATTATCTCTGTACTGTGACATCACTGTGAGTATTATCCCTGTACTGTGACATCACTGTGTGTATTATCTCTGTTCTGTGACATCGCTGTGTGTATTATCCCTGTACTGTGACATCACTGTGTGTATTATCCCTGTACTGTGACATCACTGTGTGTATTATCCCTGTACTGTGACATCGCTGTGTGTATTATCCCTGTACTGTGACATCACTGTGTGTATTATCCCCTGTACTGTGACATCGCTGTGTGTATTATCCCTGTACTGTGACATCACTGTGTGTATTATCTCTGTACTGTGACATCACTGTGTGTATTATCCCTGTCCTGTGACATCACTGTGTGTATTATCCCTGTACTGTGACATCACTGTGTGTATTATCTCTGTACTGTGACATCACTGTGTGTATTATCTCTGTGGTGGATGTTTTGGAAGCTCCTGTAGGTGATGCCTGTAGGTGGCTCTGGTGACACTTCCCCACCCTGTGACACTTCCTTGTGAGAAGTGTGTCCAGAAACTAGGTGAGAAAGTGAGGAAGATCCTAAGATGTGTAAGTGGTGGGGGTGAGGGGGGGGGGGCGGTCTTCACTGGTGGCCAAACACAGATGGAAATTCTGTATCAGAGGGACTAGGACATGGTGGACGATTGTTTTCTAAAGAGCTGAAGACCACATTGAGCTCATACTAGTTTGTCTTGTGTATGTGGTACCCATGGTGCTTTGGGGCAGGCGAGAGGACATCATTTTGTTGGCCTGTAACCAATCTCTACATAACCATGTGGCCAGACACGACCACTTTTCATAACATCCTCAATATGATGCGTGTCCATGTACCCAGAGGTTGTGCAAGAAGAACAAACCCCATAAGAATAACCCATAGCAGTAGATTCCCCGGAATCAACTTCATCTGAGGTCTTCTTCTTGACCAAGGGGCCGGTACTTATTCCAGGATCTTAGCCAATCCAACCAAACACACATCACATGGGTCTGCCAAGTGTTGTAAAAATTGACATTTTCTGGGACAACCAATGAGTAGACGTACTCACCTGTGCCCACTTCTCTGTATCAATGGTTCTTCCCATGTTTCCTTCAACTTCTGGACATAAATGGTGAAGCCCCCACGAATGATATGACGGATTAGAGATGAGAGATCCATAGTCCTGTCCATCTGCTGTCCCATCCCTCTCCCCAACATTTCTCACCTGAGCTGCTGATTCATGCCGTGTACTGTGGAGGATGTGCCCTGTTATATACATATTATAATGGTGCACATCCTCCATTCTTTACTGTGTCAGTTCAGATACCAGGGCCCCCTTACACTGTGGGCCCCACAGCATCTGCTATGGCTGTTACTGCTGTAGTTACCCCCTTTCTAGGTTTCCATGGTCTGGTTTCTCCTGAGGGCATTGAGAGACACCAGAAGTTGTGGGTGTTGGTGGGCTGAGTAGGCCCTGATCTCGATTTTTCATGAATCTGGGAGTATTTAGGTGATCCTCAATCCACAGAATAGTAAATCGATGAAAGATCAGGGGAGGTTCGAACACTGCAGGTCCAACATCACGAGAACAAGAACCTCGCTGATTGTCCTCTCATAATCGCCCTCATTTTCGCAGCGGCATACATCAAGAGGCTTCCGCTTTTTGATGTATTCTACGTCAGGCGGGGCCTGGCCTAGAAAAAAACTCAGCCAGCGACCTTTCACATATGAAAAGTTCCCGGCAGCAGCGAGTGCGCCGGCGCAGGGACAGTAACGCCTGATGTCGGCCCACTCCCGACACCCCCCCACCCCACCTGGTGTGAGGGCCTCTATGCCACTGACCCACCCTGTAACTCCTCCTGAGAAGTGTGTCCAGAAACTTGGTGAGAAAGTGAGGAAGATCCTCCCGGTGTGGGGGGATGAGGTCCTCACTAGTGGCCAAACACAGATGGAAATTCAGAGGAACTAGGACATGGTGGAAGACTTTTTTTTTTGTGTTTGTCAGTGTACCCAAAGGTTGTACAAGAAGAATGAACCCCATCAGAATAATCCATAGCAGTAGTTGCCTCAACTTCATCTGAGGTCTTCTTTTTGACCATGGGGTCGGTGCTTGTGCCGGAATCTTAGCCAATCCAACCAAACACGCAACACTGAGTAGATGTACTCACCTGTGCCCACTGCTCTGTACCAATGGTGCTTTCCTGTTTCCTTCAACTCCTCGACCCCATGAATGATGTGAGCGTATCCCAAAGAAGAAGAATTTTACGACTCCCCGGCCACCAGTGGGGTTACCGGTTTGCCCATTGGGTGATGCCACACATGGCGTTTTTAGGACATTTTGAGGCCATTTATAGTGTGTTTTCAGATCGTAAAAAATGCATGCGTTGAAAAACGCATCCGTTTTTTAAAAACGCATGCATTTTTTGAAAAGGCATGTGTTTTTGTCTGTTTTTATTTGCACAAATTTGGAAAACCGGACAAACGCATAAATTGTTTACGATCTGAAAACGCACTCACAACTAAAAACGGTCCAAAAACGGCCTAAAAATGCCATGTGTGACATCACCCTTAGGTGCCAGGGCCCCCTTGACACTGTGGGCCCCATTGCAGCTGCTATGGCTGCTACTGCTGTAGTTACACCCCTGCTCGGCGTCCATGGTCTGGCATCCCTGATGGTATTGAAGGACAGCAGAAAACCAGGAACCTCTCTGATTATCATCTCATTATCGCCCTCATTAGGATCCTCTGTCTTTCTTGTGGGTTTTAGTGGAATAATCTACAACACTTTGTGTTTACCCAACGATTCTGCGCATGCACAAAGCCGGTAGACCTTGTGTACAGACTTCTCCGCACTCTCCATTGTTGTGAGGACTCGGCAGCCATTGTTCTCATATATTGTGTAAATACTAAAACACAACATCTCAGGTCCCGTCTACGTCTCATTGGTCAACATGAATGAAAGCTCTGTATTCTGAGGTCTTCAGCTTGAACATGGAGCCTACACTTATACCAGGATCTTAGCCAATCCAACCAGACATCACATGGGTCTGCCAAGGTTTATAAACTCAAAGCTCACATTTTCTGGGACAACCAGTGGCTGGGTTGACTTACTCACCTATGCCCACTGCTCTGTGCCAATGGTCCAACCTTGTTCCCTTCCACTTTTGGAACCATCTTGACCATAAATGGTGAAGCCCCTATGAATGTGAGCCTAAGGTCCTCAAAGCCTGGAGGAGCTTCAAATAATAAACTCATTTTGGATCTTGATTGGACCATTTACAATTTACTACGGGTCTTTCTTCGTACCAGGGGCATAGTTCTAGGTGTCCATGGTCTGGCACCTCTGAGGGCATTGAAGGCCAGCAGAGCTGGTGGGTGTTGATGGGGTGGATAGGCCCTGCTCTAGTTTGTTTTACTGGATTCCAGAAATGTTCATGAATAAAGGAGTATTCTGGTAGTAACTAGTTATCCTCAGTCCATCGGGAATCGCTGGCAGATCAGGGGAGGGCCAACATCAGGAGAACAGGAACATCTGATTATCATCTCATTATCACCCTCATTAGGATCCTCTGTCTCGATACAATACATTTCCTTTTCCGCTTTTCTTGTGGTTTTTTTCGTGGAATAATCCACAACACTTTCTGTTTACCCAACAATTCGGCGCATGTCCAAAGCCGGTAGACCCTGTGTCCAACTGGAGTCGGCGGCCATTGTTCTCATCTGTTGTGTAAATGTTAAAACACAACATCTCAGGTCTCAATGGGCAACGTTCTCCATGAGAATGGAAGCCATGACACAGAGTAGGACAACCAATCTACTAGGGTTTGGGGGGGATAATAGAGATGGACTGGATCTATTGTACTGCCTTGGGGAAGCCGAATACTATTACACTTCGGCTCTGGTGCCTTTTAGTTTCTTTGTTTTTTCTTAGTGTTTGACCATTTTCTATAGTTTCAACCTAAGCAAAAAATCATCTCCTGTGATTTCAGATGAAGCCTATTATAAAAAGAAAACTTGGTCGGTAATTATGTCTCGACCGTATGGGGGACATATATACAGCCAATGTATATACGCCATATATACGTCCCCCATAAAAGGCAAAGGGCGGACGGCGGCGGATGGGAGTGGTACGGTGCAGCACACGTGCGGCGCAGTACCGTCCCGTAGCTGGGAGAAGGATAGGACATGTCTTATCTGTCTCTGGAATATGGCGCCGCACGCCATACATCGCTATGAAGAGGGGCGACCGTGCCGCCGGGTGCCCGCCGTGCGCTATGGTACGGTGACCATACCTTCGTGTGTATGTAGCTTAAGTTATATATATGCTCCCTGGATCAAAAAGTTGGAGACACATACTTACCCGACTTCAACTCCCGGTTCCCCTGATGTTCTGCTACCGCCGGTTTTGAGTCTGACCTGAAGTTCCAGGGGGTCAGAGGACCCGATTCATCCAATTAGTGGCCTTTTTCTATCAGGAGTCAACGCAGATAGTGAAATCCCCTGGAAAACAGATGGGATGTGCTGAATCGGAAGAGGCCACTCATTGGATGAAGCAGGTCCCATGACCCACGGGAACTTCAGGATAGACACAAGCCTGAAACCCGAAGTAATGAATTGAAATGGGAACCAGGATCCTGAGTTGTTCTGTTACCTCAGTCTCTGTAGTGTTGGAAAATACAGCGGTGACAACTTCCTGCGCAGTGCAGGGGGCGCCAGATAATCGAAGAGCATCCGGCAGTATACAATAATCTGCCGCACCCTGCACTAGGGCGGTTGGCCTCACCTGATAAATCTGAGCCGGAATGTTCAGCTGGAAGATTATTTTGGAAACAGATGCACCCACAATGTAGAACATCTAAGCATTGGTGGTTCAGTGGTAGAATTCTCGCCTGCCACGCGGGAGGCCCGGGTTCGATTCCCGGCCAATGCAGGAATCTTTTCTTTTCTCGAGTCACGGAGAAATTATCTATGAAGTATTTTCTAAGGCGTCCTATTGGCTGAACATCCTTTCTTTATACAGAGTCTTAACCATTAGCATTCCATTCATTTTTTACATTGATATAGTTTTTTATTATTTGCATCAGATTTTTAATTTTACCCATTTTGAAACTCCAAATTATCCCAAAGTCAATCCCAGATACAGTAATCTTCAGCGCTGGAGGGTTATGCTATCCCTACCGGTTTCGTCAGCTAAAAACTTTATGCTCATTACCTTATTTATTGATATTAGATAACGAATGGGGATTTAGGAAATGTTGCATGAAGGTGCTGAATGGTCCTCAACGAGCAACTTTAGAAAGAACACCTGGGGCGTTACCCATTGGGACTACCCATTGCATATCGGCCCTGGCGCTCTTTGTTTTTGATCATTTTTATTGATTTTTTTAAATTTTTTTTATTCTCCTTTGGGCATTGACATTAAATTTGATTAATCTGCCATATAGATATATTTCTTCAATGGGATGTTATAAAAAAATATTCCCCCGTGAAGATAATTTACCCTAAATGTAATGATATGGTCCCATAAAAACAAGATTTTTGTCCTTGGATACGACCATCGTTACTCTAGTGATTGCACAAAGAAACAAAAGGTTTTAGCTTATGAGATGTCCAACTTTCACCAGATGGAGGCCTCTCAAGTGTTTCCCATGGCAAAAAAACTTCCTCTCCCAAGGTGTCAGGCACAAGTGCTGGTGATGTATCCAATGTCACCTGACCACACTCCTCTCTCGCTCTACTCTAAGCTGCTTTGATCTTCCTCTCAAGACTCAGCTGGATAAAATATCTTTGTGGAATATAAAAATATTGAAAAAAAAAAATTGAAAAAAATAGATACTATAATATCAAGCAGTTCACGTCTAGTAAATTATTTTTTTGGCACAGGAAAAAATAAAGTTCAATAATTATTTTAAACTAATTTCTAATTATTTTAGACAAAATGTTTTTTTTTTTATAGAGTTTAAAAAAAAAAACAATGTAACAAAACAAATTCAGATTTTTTTAAACATAAATAATGTAAAATATTCTCTTAGATTAATATTGATAAATCGTGTCATAAAAAAAAATGACATGAATGTGAATCTGTATAAAATTTGTCTTTTCCAAAAAAAGAAAAAAAATATATATATTTTTTTAAACGGAGGAAAAACATTTATTTGTCTTATTTTTATTACTTATTTGGAAAAGCTAGCACCTAACTAAATAAAATAATTTTTTATAAAAATTTTTTTATTTATTTAATATGCGGCTTATGTTTAAAATGCAGCCAAAAGAAAGTATAACTTGTCCCACAAAAACTAAAGCCTCATACAGCTCCAGTCAATTAAAAAGACTAAAGGGTCAGCCAAAAATGTATCCGGTTCCCCCAAAAAAACAAAGCTCATTTATGAAAAACAAAAATAATCAATTAAAAGTAAGGTAAAATGATCCAGCAGCTTAGGACGTGTGATGAGCGTACGGATCAGTTCATCGCTATTTAACACCCATGATTGGTCCCACTGATTGTGGGTGTTAACCCTTTAAAAGTGGCCTCTGGCTTTTAAATGCCAACAGTGCGTACGCTTTATCCCGAGGTCTGTCATTCCTCGGTACGGATACAAACACTGCAGTCTCATCCCTAATAAGCCACAAGTGTTATCCTACATCCATGTTATTCTCCCGCCCCCTGCTGTATGGGGTCAGACAGAAGTGTTATCCTACATCCATGTTATTCCCCCGCCCCCCTGCTGTATGGGGTCAGACAGAAGTGTTATCCTACATCCATGTTATTCCCCCGCCCCCCTGCTGTATGGGGTCAGACAGAAGTGTTGCCCACTTACTGCCACATTGTCACCTGGACACACTTCACTGTCACCCCACATGTTGTATCTGTTGCTCCTTTGATGTTCTTCACACTCATGGAGTGGGACCATATGCTGGTTGTAGACCCCACCAGAGGTGCAACATGGTAAGACCCTCAGGGACCAGAGAGCTTTGGACGGCTTGGGGGATTAACTGCCCATTTTATATGTGACTTCTCCGTCCTCTAAGCCGGTTGGGTGAGGAGGGGTCAGTGCTGGGGCATGCAATGGGCCGGTGCTGGGCATGTATGACCCCCGTCCCTGCACTGCCTGTAGCCTCCACCTGTTTAGGTAAGACCTGGTGTAGAAATGACCCACCGATGCAGCGAAGCAATGCGCTGCCATAAGTTGGGATTTATCAGGGGTCAGAGCCTCCTCATAGATCTGGCGTGTTCCTGGGGAACATCATGATAAATGTGCCCCATAGACTTTATTCAAAATAAACCAAAATGATGGTCTCCCCGCGGCTGGCCAATAAGAGCATCTCAACCGGTGGAGGCTAAAAACAAAATATCGGGACTACCAGTGGCGTAACTACCGCCGTAGCAGCCATAGCAGTTGCTACGGGGCCCGTCATGTTAATGGGCCCGTGGACACGGCAGGGGTGAGTCGTCATAATGTATTTATTCCGTGCCCACGGACCCATCCTCCTATGTCCCTGCTGAGCGTAGTTCCTTATAATCGCGGGGCTGCAGTGCCTGTAGGAGGCTACGATCAGCAGGGACTCGGCCGCGCCCCCGCGCCTGTGCTTCTATGTACCTCATGAATAGTCCGTGAGGGTGGAGAAGTTTTAGCAGCAGGAGGCGGCACCTCGCAGCATGACAGTGCTGTATACACAAGAAATATATGAATGGCACACTCCTGTTCACCCTGTACCACCGTGGCAGCCAGGTCCCGCCATGTTAATGGGCCAGTGGGCATGCCTTGCCATGTATATACTGTACTGTGTGTATATGCTGTATGTGTGATTATGGTGTTATGGTATGTGTGTGTATCTGCTGCATGTTTATATGCAGTATATGCGGCGTGTATATACATATATACTGTATATGTGTGTTGATACTGTATGCATGAGTGTACAAATGTATGTATGACTACATAAATGTGTGTGTATGAGTGTATACATGTATGTATGGGTACATTCACACGGTGGTAGGCATACCGCTGTGTGCTGGAGAGGAGGTGACCCCTTCCATAGAAAACAGCTCCACACGGCCACAGACACCTGGAAATATAGAGCAGCCTCTATCGTTCCCCGGTGTATGTCGCGGAAATGTATGTGTGGCACCGTGCCACCGACTCGCCATTGCCGTCTATAGGGATGTATATATGCAGCTGCAAATTTTCAGCCGTCTATACGTCCCCATAGACGGGCGTCTAAATGTACCCTAAGGCCGTGTTTACACGTACCGCCAAGCGTCCGTTCATAACGCGGCGCTACCGCACAGGGGGAGGTCCTCGGCCCGAACGCACATGCGTTTCCAAAGAAACGCATGCGATCGGCTTAACAATCGCATTCGGGCCGAGGACCTCCCCCTGTGCGCTAGCGTTGCGTTATGACGGACGCCTAGCGGTACGTGTGACCGCGGCCTAAGAGTCTATAAATGTGGGTGTACAACTGTAGAACTTTGTACATTTGTATATAGATACATCTATTTTTGTATAAATGAGTGTGATTGTATAAACATGCTTACAAATGTGGCTTAATTTTTTTAAGGGGAAAGTGGCCCCATGCAGAAATCTGCCTCTCCTGGTTACACCCCTAGGGACTACATAAACTACAAAATACATAAAAATCTAATATACATGTAAGTAAACATATAAGCATCTCAACCGGTGGAGGCTATAAACAAAATATCAGGACTACATAAACTACAAAATACATAAAAATCTAATATATGTGTAAGTAAACATTGTAAAAAGGCAAAGTATTTTACAGTCTCACAAAAAACTAATTGTCCTCCACCATGAGTTATGACCTTCCGAAATATAAAATAAAAACTCTCGTAACCTAGAAAATATAATTCTAGAAGACGGAGAAGCTCATGTTATACAGAATATTGTCCATATGTCAGGGCTTGTTTTTTCCCCTGATAACAAGTCCAAAAATAGAACTGTAAAAGTCCTCACCTCTTTTCAACAAGTCTCCTTCTGGGATTTTCGCAGGTCCTACTGCACAGGTGTCAGACAGAAGTGTGGCCGTCCCCAACACTGCTGGATTGCACCTCCACACAGGTCCCCAACACTTCCCCGACCCTTCCTCGACACATCCCCAAAACTTCCCTGACCCTCCCCAACACTTCCCCAACACTTCCCTAACCCTCCCCAACACTTCCCCAACACTTCCCTGACCCTCCCCAACACTTCTTCAACACTTCCTTGACCCTTCCCCGACACATCCCCGACCCTTCCCCAACACGTCTCCAACTCTTCCCCGACACGTCCCCAACCATTCCCCAACACTTCCCCAACACTTCCCTGACCCTTCCCGACACATCCCCGACACTTCCTTGACCCTTCCCCGACAAATCCCCAACCCTTCCCTAACTCTTCCCCGACCCGTCCCCAACTCTTCCCAGACACGTCCACGACACTCCCTTGACCCTTTCCTGACCCTTCCCGACACGTACCCAGCACTTCCTTGACCCTTCCCCGACACATCCCTCGACTCTTCCCCAACACGTCCCCAGCACTTCCCCGACCCTTCCACTTCTTCTCATCTTCTTGCCTGACATATGGGGACATTTATCAGTTCTCGTTGGACAGTTTTCCATCGTAAACCCCCAAAATACTCACAATTCTTTTTGAACTGCCAGTAATTGAGATTATTTACCCCTTTATGACACCTGAGATGAAAATATTAAGTAATTGTTATCCCATACAAATTAGAAAACAATGTGTGAAACCTTTAATTTTAATATGTAGTTTTCACACACGCAGGATCCATTCATGACATCACAGAAGAGGAGGAGAAGAGACACGAGCTCCACGTCCTCACTGCAACCTCCACATCTGGGCGTCACACAGAGCAGGAGCTCAGCAGCTGTATCCAGGGCTCCTATGTCCTGTGATGTCCCAGTGTATCCGTCATGTGTAATATAGTGAGATACTCTATCCATCAGATATGGATCTATTTAGATATGAGGTGCTGCCTTAGGGAAGCCGACTACTATTACATTTCGGTTCTGGTGCCTTTTAGTTTCTTTGTTTTTTTCTTAGTTTTTGACGTTTTTTTATTGTTTCAACCGAAGTAAGAATTCATCTCCTGTGATCTCAGATGAAGCCTATTATAAAAAGAAAACTTGTCTGTAATTATGTCTGGAAAACATTGTAAGTTATATATGTTGCCTGGATCGTAAAGTCGGAGACATATACTTACCCGACTTTGGCTCCCGGTTCCCCTGATGTTCTGGTACCTCCGGTTTTGAGTCAGACCTGAATTTCCAGGGGGTCAGAGGACCCGATTCATCTAATTAGTGGCCAACTAGTGGGAGTCAACACAGATAGTGAAATCCCCTGGAAAACAGATGTGATGTTCCGAATTGGAAGAGGCCACTCATTGGATGAAGCAGGTCCCATGACCCGCAGAACTTCAGGTGAAAATGGGGTTCAGGAGTGAAATGGGAACCAGGAGCCTGAGTTTTTCTGTTACCTCAGTCTCTGAAAATACAGAAGTGAAAGCTTCCTGTGCAGGGGGCACCAGATAATCGAAGAGCATCCGGCAGCATTCAGTAATTTGCCGCACCCTGCACTAGGGCGTTTGGCCTCACCTGATAAATCTGAGCCGGAATGTACAGCTGGAAGATTATTTTGGAAACAGATGCACCCACAGTGTAGAACATCTAAGCATTGGTGGTTCAGTGGTAGAATTCTCGCCTTATTCTTCAATAAAAACATTAACCTGTACCGATTGAAAGTTCGAAATTTTAAGTGGTATCAACTAAAGTAGTTCAAGCATTGGTGGTTCAGTGGTAGAATTCTCGCCTGCCACGCGGGAGGCCCGGGTTCGATTCCCGGCCAATGCAGGATTTATTTTCTTTTCTCGAGTCACAGAGAAATTATCTATGAAGTATTTTCTAAGGCGTCCTATTGGCTGAACATCCTTTCTTTATACAGAGTCTTAACCAGTCGGCCCTGGCGCTCTTTGTTTTTGATAATTTATTGATTTTTTTTTTTTAATTCTACTTTGGGCATTGACATTAAATTTAATAAATCTGCCATATAGATACATTTCTTCAATGGGATGTTATAAAAAAAAATATTTCTCTGTGAAGATAATTTACCCTAAATGTAATGATACGGTCCCTAGAAAACAAGATTTTTGTCCTTGGATACGACCATCGTTACTCGAGTGATTGCACAAAGAAACAAAAGGTTTTAGCTTATGAGATGTCCAACTTTCACCAGATGGAGGCCTCTCAAGTGTCTCCCATGGTAAAAAAACTTCCTCTCCAGAGGTGTCAGGCACAAGTGCTGGTGATGTATCCAATGTCACCTGACCACACTCCTCTCTGGCTCTACTCTAAGCTGCTTTGATCTTCCTCCAAACTTTTTGAAATAAAAAAAAAAAATAATAAAAAAATAACAGGATTTTTTACCAAAAAATTGCCAAATATCTATAGTTTATCATTAATTAAAATGCAAGTAAGACTCAGCTGCATAAAAAATCTTTGTGGAATATAAAAAATGTAAAAAAAATTGAAATAAAATAGATACTAAAATATCAAGCTCATTTATAGTTGTTATTAGTAAATTATTTTTTGGCACAGGAAAGAAAATGTTTAATAATTAAAACATAAATTATGTTAAACATTCTTTTACATTAATATTGATAAATCATGTCATAAAAAAATTACATGAATTTGAATCTGTATAAAATTTGTCTTTTCCAAAAAAAAGATTTTTTTAAATGGAGGAAAAAACATTTATTTGTCTTTTTTTTATTACTTGTTTTTTTAAATTTAACCAGAAGGGAAATTTCATTGAAAAAGTTTATCATCAGATTATGTTACTGATGAGTGATGGCGCCCATTATTATGCGGCTTGTACTTAAAATGTAGCCAAAAGAAAGTCCAACTTGTCCCACAAAAACCAAAGCCTCACACAGCTCCAGTCAATTAAAACCACTGAAGGGTCAGTCAAAAAATGTATCCGGTTCCACAAAAAAACAAAGCTCATTTATGAAAAACAAAAATAATCATAATATAATATTAAATAGGAGTAATAACGATACATTACCTTAGGACTAGTGATGATCGACCAGATCCGGGTACCGGACATGAACACCACCTGCTAGCACCGATCGCGGGTGTTAACCCTTTGAATTCCGCCAACTTTGTTGGCAGCATTTAAAGGTACGGATCAGTTCCTCGCTATCTAACACCCATGATTGGTCCCACCGATTGTGGGTGTTAACCCTTTAAAAGTGGCCTCTGGCTTTTAAATGCCAACAGCGCGTACGCTTTATCCCGAGGTCTGTCATTCCTCGGTACGGATACAAACACTGCAGTCTGGGACTTCTCATCCCTAATAAGCCACAAGTGTTATCCTACATCCATGTTATTCCCCCGCCCCCCTGCTGTATGGGGTCAGACAGAAGTGTTATCCTACATCCATGTTATTCTCCCGCCCCCCTGCTGTATGGGGTCAGACAGAAGTGTTGCCCACTTACTGCCACATTGTCACCTGGACACACTTCACTGTCACCCCACGTGTTGTATCTGTTGCTCCTTTGATGTTCTTCACACTCATGGAGTGGGACCATATGCTGGTTGTAGAACCCACCAGAGGTGCAACATTGCAAGACCCTCAGGGACCAGGGACCTTTGTAGAGCTTGGGGGGATTAACTGCCCATTTTATATGTGACTTCTCCGCCCTCTTTGCCCGTTGGGTGAGGAGGGGTCAGTGCTGGGGCATGCAATGGGCCGGTGCTGGGCATGTATGACCCCCGTCCCTGCACTGCCTATAGCCTCCACCTGTTTAGGTCAGACCTGGTGTAGAAATGACCCACCGATGCAGCGAAGCAATGCACTGCCATAAGTTGGGACTTATCAGGGGTCAGAGCCTCCTCATAGATCTGGCGTGTTCCTGGGGAACATCATGATAAATGTGCCCCATAAACTTTATTCAAAATAAACCAAAATGATGGTCTCCCCGTGGCTGGGCAATAAGAGCATCTCAACCGGTGGAGGCTAAAAACAAAATATCAGGACTACATAAACTACAAAATACATAAAAATCTAATATACGTGTAAGTAAACATTGTAAAAAGACAAAGTATTTTACAGTCTCACAAAAAACTAATTGTCCTCCACCATGAGTTATGACCTTCCGAAATATAAAATAAAAATTCATTAAAAATGTTTTATTTCATTCTGATGGAAGATAAAGGGGGGGGGGGGGGGCGGTCTCATAACCTAGAAAATATAATTCTGGAAGACGGAGAAGCTCCTGTTATACAGAATATTGTCCATATGCCAGGGCTTGTTTTTTCCCTGATAACAAGTCCAAAAAGTAGAACTGTAAAAGTCCTCACCTCTTTTCAACAAGTCTCCTTCTGGGATTTCCGCAGGTCCTACTGCACTGGTGTCAGACAGAAGTGTGGCCGTCCCCATTACTGCTGGATTGTCACCTCTGCAAACTTCCCCGACACGTCCCCGACACTTCCCCGATCCTTCAACAACACTTCCCCAACACGTCCCCAAAACTTCCTTGACCCTTCCCCGACACTTCCCCGGCCCTTCCCCAACACATCCCCAACACTTCCCTGACCCTTCCCTGACACATCCCCAACATGTCCCCAACTCTTCCCCGACACGTCCCCAACACTTCCCCGTCCCTTCCACCTCTCCTCATCTTCTTGCCTGACATATGGGGACATTTATCAGTTCTCGTATTTTCCATCGTAAACCCCCAAAATACTCACAATTCTTTTTGAACTGCCAGTAATTGAGATTATTTACCCTTTATGACACCTGAGATGAAAATATTAAAGGGATATTCCGGGAATATGAACGTCTGACACAGAAACCCATGATGATGTAAATAAATGAATACAACAATACTCAATGTCATTAGTCACAAAACGGAGCTTAAATAGTTTTATTTTATGATTTGCAAAATATATGGCCCCTCTAAAGTAGGTGGAGTTATGACCAAGATGGCCGCCACTGGAAACTACAAGTCCCATGATCCTTTAGTTCTCAGTAACTCCTCCTACCTCTTATGCTCTGCTCCCAGTGATGATGTAACAGGTTTTCTTGCCCTGTAACCATAGTAATGATGTGTAACTGCCATCACCACAACACTGACCATACTGGATTCAGTGCAACCAACCGACTACAGCCAAACGTAGTGGTGATCACATGACATGCCCAGGCAGGTGCAGGACATGTGATGTGGACATGTGACCAGAGGCATCTTCTGTCCTGTGTCTTCTCCGCGCAGAGGAAATTAACGGACTGATTAAAGGGCCGGTAGCATTTTAATTCTTCATTACAGTCTATGTCATTAGCATTTTCTGCTAAAGGGAGCAAAATGTTAAATAACAACTAATTACACATTAGCTTCTATTTTGAGTGCCCATTTGTATATGAATTATGCTGATTCCTGGAATACCCCTTTAACTAATTGTTATCCCATACAAATTAGTAAACAATGTGTGAAACCTTTAATTTTAATATGTAGTTTTCACACACGCAGGATCCATTCATGACATCACAGGAGGAGGAGGAGAAGAGACACGAGCTCCACCTCCTCACTGCAACCTCCACATCTGGGCTTCACACAGAGCAGGAGCTCAGCAGCTGTATCCAGGGTTCCTATGTCCTGTGATGTCCTAGTGCAGTGATGGCAAACCTTTTAGCGGCCGAGTGCCCAAACTCCAACCCAAAACCCCCCTTATTTATCGCGAGGTGCTATCCAAAAATTAAAGCAGTAAGTTATTGCTCCCTGTTCTTCAACAACTCTCAATCATATTGGCCTCCTGAGGACAGCAACACAGTAGAAAGATGGAAAATTTGCATCATTTTAGCTTCTTTCCAGTTCCCCTCTGTAGACAGAGAATCATGGGGCCAGCAGGAGGTCCTCCAAAGATAATTCGGCCCTGTCTAATTCTCCCTCTTCCTACAGTTCTAAGTAACGAAGTAAGTATCAAAATATGTCTGAAAGCAGCATCTATTAGGTTGCTTGGAACTGCAGGAAGATTCTTTGAGTTCTGTCTAGTCTGCTGGGGCGATGGCCCGGGTGCCCACAGAAAGGGCTCTGAGTGCCGCCTCTGGCACCCGTGCCATAGGTTCGCCACCACTGTCCTAGTGTATCAGTCATGTGTAATATAGTGAGATACTCTATCCATCAGATATGGATCTATTTAGATATGAGGTGCTGCCTTAGGGAAGCCGACTACTATTACATTTCGTTCTGGTGCCTTTTAGTTTCTTTGTTTTTTTCTTAGTTTTTGACGTTTTTTTATTGTTTCAACCGAAGTAAGAATTCATCTCCTGTGATCTCCGATTAAGCCTATTATAAAAAGAGAAAGTGTTAGCGATAAAATAGCAATTGCGATTATTTCCAGATTCTGTTGTTGCACAGAAGTCCTGATAAATGTGCCCTTATGAATCCACTGGAAATCCCGGATTCTCAAACTGCTGGTGACTCCATAACGGGACCTGCGTGCAACATGTAAAGCATTGGTGGTTCAGTGGTAGAATTCTCGCCTGCCACGCGGGAGGCCCGGGTTCGATTCCCGGCCAATGCAACATTGCTTTTTTGTCACAGTCTTTAGAAAAATGGAAACATGTTTTTAAGTAATTTGCTTATTTAAACAATTCAGATCAGAATTCTCTGATGTCTCTCAGACAATATTGCAGGATTTATAAGTATCTGCTCATATTTCTTAGCTTTGAGGACACCACAGACCTGCCACCACACTTTACAGCTACTTGTAGACACATATTATTATAGCCCTCTCCAGTCCTTCTCTTACCAAAAATGAATTGTGGATTCTAGACATCTGCTGCATTTTCTATATGTTCATGAATAGTTGAGTCTCTTGTTTCCATTTTCAAGCTTTTTGTTTTTGTCCCTTAAATGAAGACGACTTTTGGTGAGACTTCTCTAAATAAATAAGTATTATATATAACTACTATAATTCTGCCCCCCTATGTACAAGAATAGAACCCCTTGGGTCTTAAAACAATGTTGCATCCTTTATGACCTCTTACTACGTCTCAACATTGCCCATTCCTTTGTGCTTCTCCAAAAAGACCTTGAAGTGATATGTAAAATGTACCCTAAGTTGTACTAGGTTGGTATAAAACATGTTCCAATAACCCAACAAAATCATTGACTTATACGCAATCGGTGGCCACTCCTCCTGTAAATTTCTCTTGCTTATTAAAGGAAACCTACCACTTGAAGTGGCAGGTATAAGGGGGAACTACCGAGCACCAGCTCAGGGTGAGCTGGTGCCGGAGCTTAGTTTTGTTAGTGTTTTAAACCGCAGTATCGCGGTTTAAAACACTTTTTAAACTTTATGGCCGAAGCTGCTTCGGCGCAGGGAGGTACGAGCTCGGCACACCATGCGCGCGGCCGTGCACGCGGCTACATAGGAAGTGAATGAGAGCCGCGGGCACGGCCGCGCGCATGGTGCGCCGAGCTCGTACCTCCCTGCGCCGAAGCAGCTTCGGCCATAAAGTTTAAAAAGTGTTTTAAATTGCGATACTGCGGTTTAAAACACTAACAAAACTAAGCTCCGGCACCAGCTCACCCTGAGCTGGTGCTCGGTAGTTCCCCCTTATACCTGCTCGGTAGTTCCCCCTTATACCTGCTCGGTAGTTTCCCCTTATACCTGCCACTTCAAGTGGTAGGTTTCCTTTAACTTTGCATTTGTTTCAGAATAAAAAAAGCTAAAAATAAAAAAAACTCTTAACATCCAATATTTTTTCTACAACTGCCTAAAAGTTTTGCACAATTCTGTAAATTGTGCCAGTGCCATAATATTCCCCCTAATTAAAGTCACTGACAGATACCATAGTCTCACCAATAGACTTGTATAGTAGTAAGTGCAACTAGTACAAATAGACTCTATGACAGTGGTGGCGAACCTATAGCACGGGTGCCAGAGGTGGCACTCAGAGCCCTTTCTGTGGGCACCCAGGCTATCACCCCCACACAGTGTTTGCCAGACAGGACTCAAGGATTCCTCCTGTGGTCCAATCCAGTCCAGGACGTGCCATGCTCAGCACCAGTTTAAAGCGACATCCTTGGCTGCCAGAACTACAGGAGAAACAAGAAGGTGTGGATAGAGACAGATTATTTTTGGAGCTCCTGCTCTCGAGACCCGGATTCTTCCTTTTCAGGGGACGCTGGAGGGAAGCTACAATCCAAATTTCTCCATCAAATTTCTATTATATTGGTGAAATCAGGACGCCAATATGATTGAAACCTGTGAAAGATCATGGATCGATAAGTTACTGTTTAAGTTGTCATGTTGGCACTTTCCGACATATAATTGGGTTTTGGTTGAAGTTTGGGCGCTCTGTCGCCTAAAGGTTCGCCATCACTGCTCTATGAGATGTGTTTGAAGATTGGATAGAAGATTTAAGAAGGTCTTAGGTGAAATGTGAACAGAGTCTTACAGTGATCATGACGTTACTTATCCCCATTTAGGAGGGTGCAGAGGTCCGTGCTTTTAGAAGTAAGTTTTGTCCATACATAAGCATTGGTGGTTCAGTGGTAGAATTCTCGCCTGCCACGCGGAAGGCCCGGGTTCGATTCCCGGCCAATGCAGAGAGAAATTTTTTTGGACCAAATTCTCTCCTCTTTATATACAGTATGTACATGTATATGGACAGATAGCTGAGACTGTGTTAAAGGAAACCTACCGCCTGGAAAACTACTTTTTCAGTAGTTTCACATGTAAATAGCCCATGTGTGCATCATCCCTGGACGCATTGAATAATTCCTTATTAAGCTGCCGATAGTGTAATAAACTTTATTGAATCTTTATGTAAATTATCTTCAGATAATGTGGCACAAGCACAGTAGCTTCAACCAGGGCCAGCTCCCTCTGGCCAACAACCCTAGCTGAAGCCGCTAGAGAACACTAGCTGAACCCTAGCTGAAGCCACTAGAAAACCCTAGCTGAACCCTAGCTGCAGCCACTAGAGAACCCTAGCTGAACCCTAGCTGAAGCCACTAGAGAACACCAGCTGAACCCTAGCTGAAGCCACTAGAGAACCCTAGCTGAACCCTCACTGAAGCCACTAAAGAACCCTAGCTGAACCCGCTAGAGAACCCTAGCTGAAGCCACTAGAGAACCCTAGCTGAACCCTAGCTGAAGCCACTAGAGAACACCAGCTGAACCCTAGCTGAAGCCACTAGAGAACACTAGCTGAACCCTCACTGAAGCCACTAGAGAACCCTAGCTGAAGCCACAAAAGAACACTAGCTGAACCTAGCTGAACCCGCTAGAGAACCCTAGCTGAAGCCACTAGAGAACACCAGCTGAACCCTAGCTGAACCCACTAGAGAACCCTAGCTGAACCCTAGCTGAACCCACTAGAGAACCCTAGCTGAACCCTAGCTGAAGCCACTAGAGAACACCAGCTGAACCCTAGCTGAAGCCACTAGAGAACCCTAGCTGAACCCTCACTGAAGCCACTAAAGAACCCTAGCTGAACCCGCTAGAGAACCCTAGCTGAAGCCACTAGAGAACACTAGCTGAACCCTCACTGAAGCCACTAGAGAACCCTAGCTGAAGCCACAAAAGAACACTAGCTGAACCTAGCTGAACCCGCTAGAGAACCCTAGCTGAAGCCACTAGAGAACACCAGCTGAACCCTAGCTGAAGCCAATAGAGAACACCAGCTGAACCCTAGCTGAAGCCACTAGAGAACCCTAGCTGAACCCTCACTGAAGCCACTAGAGAACCCTAGCTGAACCCGCTAGAGAACCCTAGCTGAAGCCACTAGAGAACACCAGCTGAACCCTAGCTGAAGCCAATAGAGAACACCAGCTGAACCCTAGCTGAAGCCACTAGAGAACCCTAGCTGAACCCTCACTGAAGCCACTAGAGAACCCTAGCTGAACCCGCTAGAGAACCCTAGCTGAAGCCACTAGAGAACACCAGCTGAACCCTAGCTGAAGCCACTAGAGAACACCAGCTGAACCCTAGCTGAAATCACTAGAGAACCCTAGCTGAAGCCACTAGAGAACACCAGCTGAACCCTAGCTGAAGGCACTAGAGAACTCTAGCTGAACCCTCACTGAAGCCACTAGAGAACCCTAGCTGAAGCCACTAGAGAACCCTAGCTGAACCCTCACTGAAGCCACTAGAGAACCCTAGCTGAACCCGCTAGAGAACCCCAGCTGAAGCCACTAGAGAACACCAGCTGAACCCTAGCTGAAGCCAATAGAGAACACCAGTTGAACCCTAGCTGAAGCCACTAGAGAACCCTAGCTGAACCCTCACTGAAGCCACTAGAGAACCCTAGCTGAACCCGCTAGAGAACCCTAGCTGAAGCCACTAGAGAACACCAGCTGAACCCTAGCTGAAGCCACTAGAGAACACCAGCTGAACCCTAGCTGAAGCCACTAGAGAACACCAGCTGAACCCTAGCTGAAGCCACTAGAGAACACCAGCTGAACCCTAGCTGAAGGCACTAGAGAACACCAGCTGAACCCTAGCTGAAGGCACTAGAGAACTCTAACTGAACCCTAGCTGAAGGCACTAGAGAACTCTAACTGAACCCTAGCTGAAGGCACTAGAGAACACCAGCTGAACCCTAGCTGAAGGCACTAGAGAACCCTAGCTGATGCCGTGCTGCCAAGTTCACAGTCAGCATGGAAGCGGAGGGGGCGGCATTGCAGAGGCTACTCAAGGCATGGAGTACCCTTAGCCCCGGGACTTCACAGAGGCTACTCCACACCCCAAATAGCCTCTGAAGGTAATTTACATAAATACTCTAAAAAGTTTATTACTTTATCGGCAACTTACTGAGAAATTATTACATATGTCCAGGGATGATGCACACATGGGCTACCTACCTCTGTAGCTACTGAGAAAAGTCGTTTCCAGATAAAAAGGGGTATTTCCACAAAGACAAGATTCTTAAATGTACTCAAGATAACAAAATAACACATTCTCTAATTCACTAAGTCCAATCTGTCTCTATCAGTCCTGGTGTATACAATGTGGTTCAATGTTTTGGACACATGAGAATGTGAAAGAAGTTCTACCCGAGGAAACATTTTACACCAATTTACATGGCCTGACTATGTATCTAGGATTTCTTAGTAGACCACAATGTCTGGGCGAAGATAGACCTCTAGAGGGTAAGGGGACATTAAAATCTCACGGAAAGTGTTAAGAAACAACAAATAGGGAAGTAACTTTAAAGCTGAAGAAGTGTGTCTCTCCCAAGAGCCAACTCTACATCTCAATAAAGAGGAGACACCATCCCCATAATTTGAGGGTCCTTGTTAATTTCACACAAGACTCTGGGAAATACTCAGGTCTGTGATTCCCAAGCACAGGGAGCCCTTGTAGCAGAGGACATGCATATTATATCTGTTTAACATACAGTTACTGATCACCATAAATTATGTGACATATTAAATGAATACTAATGGGTCTAACACTGTCCCCATCTCACGCAATGGAGTGTGGCCTTCAACGACCAGACCCCATGTCATGGTTCTCAGAGTTAGAAGAACAGAAAATAGAAGTATAACAGATCAAAAAATTATGACAGTATGCATCATGGTGGAGGCTGTGTTATGGAAAAATGTTCACTAAATAAAATAAGAAAAGATTCATTTCCGTGTGCGCCATGTTCTTATATTTGGATACATTTAGATTGAGTACCTGACATTGAGCACCACTAAGAGTAAACAGTTTCTTTTGTCCTGCGTGACGAGGTCCTCACAGTTGTCAAACATTTGAAACGAGAACTGGCCGATATCTTGGAACCAAGCAGTGGTCAGATGTAGTCAAAAAAAGGTCAATCAGGAACTCAAATCCAAAAAGAACCAAAAAACGAAGTACTCCAGGCAAGAAGTTAAACCAATAGAAGTCCAGTTTATGGAACCACACAAAAATTATGAGCCACCCCATCTAAATTTACCATTAGCCCTCACCTTCCAGGAAATTTCTGCCCAATTTCACAAAATAAGAACCATCCTATTGAGCTTGAAATACTTTGATGTCCTATTTGAGGTGTTGGCCCAACTTCACCACCATTGTGTCCTGGACTTATTTTCCTGGAATGCTTCCTCTTCTTTTCCATTTTCCCAGGAAATATGAGGCATACAGGACTAGTTGGAGACACGTTACTATATTTTAGGTTGGACCCATACTTGAGCAGACGTTAATAAGATATCATTCAACTGGTCAACTGGTCGCCCTAATTGTTCTAGAGTCATGTCATGAAGTTTTGCTCATAATCTTATAAACCTTAAACCCTCAATTAAAAGGTGAAATTTACCCATTTCAATGGGATCAGTCCGGCATCTGTTGTGTAAGTAGCTCAGGAGACATAGAGAAGTGTGGCCTGTCACCCTTGTATTGTCACCTGGACACACTTCCTTGGCACACTTCTCTCCTGTAGAGAGTCCTTTGATCTTCTCAGTCAGGGCAATCACTTACATGTGGACTTTCAGTCATTTAGCTAATTGACACAAGGGCCACATTTATCAAAACTAGTGCAAAATGTAACATGTGCAGTCCTTCCTTCATGATATTATATAGCCTGACCATGTCTCCATGATATCTGAGGAGACCACATTGATTGGCTGTAGGTAGATGTTTGGAGGACACAGGGACATCAAAGGCTAATTATAGGTGTTGAAAGACACCAAATGGTCAGAGGACTCTTAGAGAAGGACAAGTGTGTCTTCCCAAGAACACACTTCACATCTCAATAAAGAGGTGACACCATCACCATAATTTGAGGCTCCTTGTTAATTTCACACAAGACTCTGGGAAATACTCAGGTCTGTGATTCCCAAGCACCGGGAGCCCTTGTAGCAGAGGACATGCACATTTTAACTGTTTCACATACAGTTACTGATCACCATGACTTGTGTGACATATTAAATGACTACTAATGGGTCTGACACTGTCCACAATGAGATATCCTCCTGTTCTTTGATAGTGATCTCACTCAATGGAGTGTGGCCTTCAACGACCAGACCCCATGTCATGGTTCTCAGAGTTAGAAGAACATGGCGCACACGTAAATTAATCTTTTCTTCTTTTATTTAGTGAAAATTTTTCCATAAAATAGTCTTCACCATGATGCATAAGTCAATAGAAGTATAACAGATCCAAAAATTACAATGGTATGCATCATGGTGGAGGCTATTTTATGGAAACATTTTCACTAAATAAACTAAGAAAATATTCATTTCCGTGTGCGCCATGTTCTTCTATTTGGATACATTTAGATTGAGGATCTGACATTGGCCACCACTTACTCATAGGGTACGTTTTCTATTGCCCTGCGTGACGAGGTTCTCACAGTTGTCAAAGATTCAAGACGAGAACTGGCCGATATCTTGGAACCAAGTAGTGGTCAGATGTAGTCAGATGGTCACAACTAAAAAAGGTCAATCAGGAACTCAAATCCAGAAAGAACCAAAACACTAAGGATTCCAGGCAAGAAGTTAAACCAATAGAAGTCCAGTTTATGGAACCACACAAAAATTATGAGCCACCCCATCTAAATTTACCATTAGCCTTCACCTTCCAGGAAATTTCTGCCCAATTTCACAAAATAAGAACCATCGTATTGAGCTTGAAATACTTTGATGTCCTATTTGAGGTGTTGGCCCAACTTCATCACCAAAGTTACTTCTCCGTTGTGTCCTGGACTTATTTTCCTGGAATGCTTCCTCTTCTTTTCCATCTTCCCAGGAACTACGAGGCATAAAGGACTAGTTGGAGACACATTACTATATTTTAGGTTGGACCCATACTTGAGCAGACGTTAATAAGATATCATTCAACTGGTCAACTGGTTGCCCTAATTGTTCTAGAGTCATGTCATGAAGTTTTGCTCATAATCTTATAAACCTTAAACCCTCAATTAAAAGGTGAAATTTACCCATTTCAATGGGATCAGTGCAGCATCTGTTGTGTAAGTAGCTCAGGAGACATAGAGAAGTGTGGCCTGTCACCCTTGTATTGTCACCTGGACACACTTCCTTGGCACACTTCTCTCCTGTAGATAGTCCTTTGATCTTCTCAGTCAGGGCAATGACTTACATGTGGACTTTCAGTCATTTAGCTAATTGACAAAAGGGCCACATTTATCAAAACTAGTGCGGAGTGTAATATGTGCAGTCATTCCTTCCCCATATTATATAGCCTAACCATGTCTCCATGATATCTGAGGAGACCACATTGATTGGCTGTAGGTAGATGTTTGGAGGACACAGGGACATCAAAGGCTAATTATAGGTGTTGAAAGACACCAAATGGTCGGAGGATTCTTAGAGAAGGACAAGTGTGTCTTCCCAAGAACACACTTCACATCTCAATAAAGAGGTGACACCATCACCATAATTTGAGGCTCCTTGTTAATTTCACACAAGACTCTGGGAAATACTCAGGTCTGTGATTCCCAAGCACCGGGAGCCCTTGTAGCAGAGGACATGCATATTATATCTGTTTAACATACAGTTACTGATCACCATAACTTGTGTGACATATTACATGACTACTAATGGGTCTGACACTGTCCACAATGAGATATCCATCTCACGCAATGGAGTGTGGCCTTCATCGACCAGACCCCATGTCATGGTTCTCAGAGTTATAAGAAAATGGCACACACGTAAATTAATCTTTTCTTATTTTATTTAGTGAGAAATGTTCTATAAAATGGCCTTCACCATGATGTATAAGTCAATAGAAGTATAACAGATCCAAAACTTACGACGGTATGCATCATGGTGGAGGCTAATTTATGGAAACATTTTCACTAAATAAACTGAGAAAATATTAATTTCCGTGTGCGCCATGTTCTTCTATTTGGATACATTTAGATTGAGGATCTGACATTGGCCACCACTTACTCATAGGGTACGTTTTCTATTGTCCTGCGTGACGAGGTTCTCACAGTTGTCAAAGATTCAAGACGAGAACTGGCCGATATTTTGGAACCAAGTAGTGGTCAGATGTAGTCAGATGGTCACAACTAAAAAAGGTCAATCAGGAACTCAAATCCAGAAAGAACCAAAACACTAACAACTCCAGGCAAGAAGTTAAACCAATAGAAGTCCAGTTTATGGAACCACACAAAAATTATGAGCCAACCCACCTAAATTTACCATTAGCCTTCACCTTCCAGGAAATTTCTGCCCAATTTCACAAAATAAGACCCATCGTATTGACCTTGAAATACTTTGATGTCCTATTTGAGGTGTTGGCCCAACTTCAGCACCAAAGTTACTTCTCCGTTGTGTCCTGGACTTATTTTCCTCTTCTTTTCCATCATCTCAGGAACTATGAAGCATAAAGAACTAGTTGGAGACACATTACTATATTTTAGGTTGGACCCATACTTGAGCAGATGTTAATAAGATATCATTCAACTGGTCAACTGGTCGCCCTAATTGTTCAAGAGTCTTGTCATGAAGTTTTGACTCAATTAAAAGGTGAAATTTACCCATTTCAATGGGATCAGTCAAACATCTGTTGTGTAAGTAGCTCAGGAGACATAGAGAAGTGTGGCCTGTCACCCTTGTATTGTCACCTGGACACACTTCCTTGGCACACTTCTCTCCTGTAGATAGTCCTTTGATCTTCTCAGTCAGGGCAATCACTTACATGTGGACTTTCAGTCATTTAGCTAATTGACACAAGGGCCACATATATCAAAACTAGTGCGGAGTGTACTATGTGCAGTCGTTCTTTCCCCATATTATATAGCCTGACCATGTCTCCATGATATCTGAGGAGACCACATTGATTGGCTGTAGGAAGATGTTTGGAAGACACAGGGACATCAAAGGCTAATTATAGGTGTTGAAAGACACCAAATGGTCGGAGGACTTTTAGAGATGGACAAGTGTGTCTTCCCAAGAACACACTTCACATCTCAATAAAGAGGTGACACCATCACCATAATTTGAGGCTCCTTGTTAATTTCACACAAGACTCTGGGAAATACTCAGGTCTGTGATTCCCAAGCACCGGGAGCCCTTGTAGCAGAGGACATGCACATTTTATCTGTTTCACATACAGTTACTGATCACCATAACTTGTGTGACATATTAAATGAATACTAATGGGTCTGACACTGTCCACAATGAGATATCCATCTCACCCATTGGAGTGTGGCCTTCAACGACCAGACCCCATGTCATGGTTCTCAGAGTTAGAAGAACATGGCGCACACGTAAATTAATCTTTTCTTCTTTTATTTAGTGAAAAATGTTCTATAAAATGGCCTTCACCATGATGTATAAGTCAATAGAAGTATAACAGATCCAAATTATTACGACGGTATGCATCATGGTGGAGGCTAATTTATGGAAATATTTTCACTAAATAAACTGAGAAAATATTAATTTCCGTGTGCGCCATGTTCTTCTGTATGGATACATTTAGATTGAGGATATGACATTGGCCACCACTTACTCATAGGGTACGTTTTCTATTGCCCTGCGTGACGAGGTTCTCACAGTTGTCAAAGATTCAAGACGAGAACTGGCCGATATCTTGGAACCAAGTAGTGGTCAGATGTAGTCAGATGGTCACAACAAAAAAAGGTCAATCAGGAACTCAAATCCAGAAAGAACCAAAACACTAAGGATTCCAGGCAAGAAGTTAAACCAATAGAAGTCCAGTTTATGGAACCACACAAAAATTATGAGCCACCCCATCTAAATTTACCATTAGCCTTCACCTTCCAGGAAATTTCTGCCCAATTTCACAAAATAAGAACCATCCTATTGAGCTTGAAATACTTTGATGTCCTATTTGAGGTGTTGGCCCAACTTCAGCACCAAAGTTACTTCTCCGTTGTGTCCTGGACTTATTTTCCTGGAATGCTTCCTCTTCTTTTCCATCTTCCCAGGAACTACGAGGCATAAAGGACTAGTTGGAGACACATTACTATATTTTAGGTTGGACCCATACTTGAGCAGACGTTAATACGATATCATTCAACTGGTCAACTGGTTGCCCTAATTGTTCTAGAGTCATGTCATGAAGTTTTGCTCATAATCTTATAAACCTTAAACCTTCAATTAAAAGGTGAAATTTACCCATTTCAATGGGATCAGTCAAACATCTGTTGTGTAAGTAGCTCAGGAGACATAGAGAAGTGTGGCCTGTCACCCTTGTATTGTCACCTGGACACACTTCCTTGGCACACTTCTCTCCTGTAGAGAGTCCTTTGATCTTCTCAGTCAGAGCAATCACTTACATGTGGACTTTCAGTCATTTAGCTAATTGACACAAGGGCCACATTTATCAAAACTAGTGCCATCTGTAACATGTGCAGTTGCCTGTGGAGTGTGCAGGGGGCGTTAGATTCATCAAAACTGACACCAGGTCTTCATTATCTGGCGCCCCCTGCACTGCTTGGAATACAGTGGGCACCATTTTTTTTGGTCCACTTTGTTATTAGTCATTAGTAAGTAGTAATAGTCATTTTTTGCATTCAATGAAGAGGATTTGGATAGGGTGATGGTCACACAAGTCCTCACACTTCTGTGCTCTTAGTTTTCATCAAAATGGGAGGAACTATGGGGAGGTAAAGAGAGCAAAGAGCACAGCAATGTGAGGACACCTCAAATAGAGAGGTATAACTACCAATGGCAGATCTTTATATAGCTGGTATGGGTGGGCGCCCGGTGCCTTTGGCTTGGGGGGGGCCACGCCCGCCCATACCAGGGCCCTAAGTAACTTTGAAGCTGAAGAAGTATGTCTTTCCCAAGAGCCGACTCTACATCTCAATAAAGAGGTGACACCATCTCCATTATTTGCTCGGTCAAGGCCTAAATGGACACAAGATATTCATTATTATTAGAAAAGGAAAAGAAGGAGATGTGTGAAGAAGACGACGATAAGATAGAAAGTTCTTGGACATCTTCCTTCACGATATTATATAGCCTAACCATGACTCCTTGATATCTGAGGAGACCACATTGATTGACTGTAGGTGGATATTTGGAGGACACAGGGACATCAAAGGCTAATTATAGGTGTTGAAAGACACCAAATGGTCGGAGGACTCTTAGAGATGGACAAGTGTGTCTTCCCAAGAACACACTTCACATCTCAATAAAGAGGTGACACCATCACCATAATTTGAGGCTCCTTGTTAATTTCACACAAGACTCTGGGAAATACTCAGGTCTGTGATTCCCAAGCACCGGGAGCCCTTGTAGCAGAGGACATGCACATTTTATCTGTTTCACATACAGTTACTGATCACCATAAATTATGTGACATATTAAATGACTACTAATGGGTCTGATACTGTCCACAATGAGATATCCATCTCACCCAATGGAGTGTGGCCTTCAACGACCAGACCCCATGTCATGGTTCTCAGAGTTAGAAGAACATGGCGCACACGTAAATTAATCTTTTCTTAGTTTATTTAGTGAAAATGTTTCCATAAAATAGTCTTCACCATGATGTATAAGTCAATAGAAGTATAACAGATCCAAAACTTACGACGGTATGCATCATGGTGGAGGCTAATTTATGGAAATATTTTCACTAAATAAACTGAGAAAATATTAATTTCCGTGTGCGCCATGTTCTTCTGTATGGATACATTTAGATTGAGTACCTGACATTGGCCACCACTTACTCATAGGGTACGTTTTCTATTGCCCTGCGTGACGAGGTTCTCACAGTTGTCAAAGATTCAAGACGAGAACTGGCCGATATCTTGGAACCAAGTAGTGGTCAGATGTAGTCAGATGGTCACAACAAAAAAAGGTCAATCAGGAACTCAAATCCAGAAAGAACCAAAACACTAAGGATTCCAGGCAAGAAGTTAAACCAATAGAAGTCCAGTTTATGGAACCACACAAAAATTATGAGCCACCCCATCTAAATTTACCATTAGCCTTCACCTTCCAGGAAATTTCTGCCCAATTTCACAAAATAAGAACCATCGTATTGAGCTTGAAATACTTTGATGTCCTATTTGAGGTGTTGGCCCAACTTCAGCACCAAAGTTACTTCTCCATTGTGTCCTGGACTTATTTTCCTCTTCTTTTCCATCTTCCCAGGAACTACGAGGCATAAAGGACTAGTTGGAGACACATTACTATATTTTAGGTTGGACCCATACTTGAGCAGATGTTAATAAGATATCATTCAACTGGTCAACTGGTTGCCCTAATTGTTCTAGAGTCTTGTCATGAAGTTTTGACTCAATTAAAAGGTGAAATTTACCCATTTCAATGGGATCAGTCAAACATCTGTTGTGTAAGTAGCTCAGGAGACATAGAGAAGTGTGGCCTGTCACCCTTGTATTGTCACCTGGACACACTTCCTTGGCACACTTCTCTCCTGTAGATAGTCCTTTGATCTTCTCAGTTAGGGCAATCACTTACATGTGGACTTTCAGTCATTTAGCTAATTGACACAAGGGCCACATATATCAAAACTAGTGCGGAGTGTACTATGTGCAGTTGCCTGTGGAGTGGGCAGGGGGCGTTAGATTCATCAAAACCGGCACCGGGTCTTCAGTCTTCATATCTGGTGCCGCCTGTAGTGCTTGGGAGGTGGGCACCATTTTTTTGGGCGCACATTGTTCATGCTGCAGATTTGGGGTTCATGTCAGAAATGTTTTTGGTGACCAAGCACTACCACAACTTTACAACTTTAGTAACTGTGGGTCAGTGTAACACAGCGCTCCTCAACTTCATTGTACATACATTGCATGAAAAATAAAGGGAACACTCACATGACACATCCTAGATCTGAATGAATGAAATATTCTCATTGGATACTTTGTTTTGTACAAAGGTGAATGTGCTGACAGTAAATTACCAAAAAAAATCTTCATTGGAAATCAAATTTATTAACCAATGGAGGCCTGGATTTGGAGTCACTCACAAAATTAAAGTGGAAAAACACACTACAGGCTGATCCAACTTTGATGTAATTTCATTAAAACAAGACAAAATGGCGCTCAGTATTGTGTGTGGCCTCCACCTGCCTGTATGACCTCCCTACAACACCTCGGCATGCTCCTGATGAGGCTCAGTATTGTGTGTGGCCTCCACGTGCCTGTATGACCTCTCTACAACACCTCGGCATGCTCCTGATGAGGCCCAGAATTGTGTGTGGCCTCCTCGTGCCTGTATGACCTCTCTACAACACCTTGGCATGCTCCTGATGAGGCCCAGTATTGTGTGTGGCCTTCTCGTGCCTGTATGACCTCTCTACAACACCTCGGTATGCTCCTGATGAGGCCCAGTATTGTGTGTGGCCTCCACAAGCCTGTATGACCTCCATACAACACCTAGGTATGCCCCTGGTGCGGCTCAGTATTGTTTGTGGCCTCCACAAGCCTGTATGACCTCCCTACAGTATTTCGGCATGTTTCTGATGAGGCTCAGTATTGTGTGTGGCCTCCACAAGCCTGTATGACCTCCCTACCACTCCTTGACAACCCACACAAGCAGCTCAGGTAGTGCAGCTCTTCCAGGATGGCACATCAATGCGAGCTGTGGACAGAAGGTTTGCTATGCCTGTCAGCATAGTGTGCTATGTAGAGGCTAAAGGCGCTGCCAAGAGACTTCTACCGCTGCCTATGTGCAAGGAGGAACAGGAGGAGCACTACCAGAGACCTGCAAAATGACCTCCAGCAGCCACAAATGTGCAAGTGTCTGCACAATTAAAACTGACTCCATGAGGATGGAATGAGGGTCCAACGTCCACAGATGGGGGTTGTGCTCACACCGTGGAAAGTGATCTGCTGCCTGCTACATCCGACAGTATGACCAGGTTGGCAGTGGGTCAGTAATGGTGTGAGGTGGCATTTCTCCATGAGCCAGAGGAAGCCTGACTGCCATTAGGTACTGAGATGAAATCCCCTTGTGAGACCATATGCGGGTGCGGTTGGCTCTGGGTTCCTCCTTATGCAGGACTATACTACACCTCATGTAGTTGGAGTGTGACAGCAGTTCCTGCAAGATCAATGCATTGAAGCTATGGACTGGTCTACGCATTCCCCTCAGTTGAATCTGACTTCATGTCTTGCTCTATCCATCAACGTCACGTTGCACCACACACTGGCCAGGAGTTGGATGCTTTAATAGTCCAGGTTTGGGAGGAGATTCCCAGGAGACCATCCACAACCCTAGTAGGAGCATGCCGGGCACGTTGAGGCCACACACAATACTGAGCCTCATCAGGAGCACGTCCAGGTGTTGTAGGGAGGTCATACAGGCACGTGGAAAGCACACACACTATCGGACCTCATCAGGAACATGCCCAGGTGTTGTGGGGAGGCCATACAGGAACTTGAAGGCCACACACACTATCGGACCTCATCAGGAGCATGCCCAGGTGTTGTGGGGAGGTCATACAGGTACAGGGAGGGCACACACACTGTCAGACCTCATCAGGAGAATGCCCAGGTGTTGTGGGGAGGTCATACAGGCCCGTGGAGGGCACACACACTATCGGACCTCATCAGGAGCATGCCCAGATGTTGTAGGGAGGTCATACAGGTACAGGGAGGGAACACACACTGTCAGACCTCCTCAGGAGAATGCCCAGGTGTTGTAGGGAGGTCATACAGGCACGTGGAGGGCACACACACTATTGGACCTCATCAGCAGCATGCCCAGGTGTTGTTGGGAGGTCATACAGGTACAGGGAGGGCACACACAATACTGAGCCTCATCAGGAGCATGCCGAGGTGTTGTGGGGAGGTCATACAGGTACAGGGAGGGCACACACACTGTCGGACCTCATCAGGAGCATGCCGAGGTGTTGTGGGAGGTAATACAGGCACGTGGAGGTCAGACACACTGTCAGACCTCATCAGGAGAATGCCCAGGTGTTGTAGGGAGGTCATACAGGCACGTGGAGGGCACACACACTATTGGACCTCATCAGCAGCATGCCGAGGTGTTGTGGGGAGGTCATACAGGTACAGGGAGGGCACACACACTGTCGGACCTCATCAGGAGCATGCCGAGGTGTTGTGGGAGGTAATACAGGCACGTGGAGGGCACACACACTGTCAGACCTCATCAGGAGAATGCCCAGGTGTTGTAGGGAGGTCATACAGGCACGTGGAGGGCACACACACTATTGGACCTCATCAGCAGCATGCCGAGGTGTTGTGGGGAGGTCATACAGGCATGTGGAGGGCACACACACTATTGGACCTCATCAGCAGCATGCCCAGGTGTTGTGGGGAGGTCATACTACCCAGACACAATACAGAACCTAATTTTGTTTTGTTTTAAGGATATGACATCAAGAACAAATAAGCCTGTAGTGTGTTTTTCCATTTTAATTTTGTGGGTGACTCCAAATCCAGGCCTCCATCGGTTAATACATTTCATTTCCATTGATAATTTTTTTGTGATTTTGTTGTCAGCACATTAACCTTTGTACAGAACAAAGTATCCAATGAGAATATTTCATTCATTCAGATCTAGGATGTGTCATCTGAGTGTTCCCTTTATTTTTTGAGCAGTGTCTATAGATTTACACAGAACTACAATACTGCGCTCAATGTACACGTCTTTCAATACTATAATACTGAGGTATTTCTTACTATGTGGGATACATATGTAGAGGGGAGGTTTCTGCCTACGGACCATCATCAATAAAAAACATTAACCTGTACCGATTAAAAGTTCAAAATTTTAAGTTGTATCTTCACAAGTAGCTCAAGCATTGGTGGTTCAGTGGTAGAATTCTCGCCTGCCACGCGGGAGGCCCGGGTTCGATTCCCGGCCAATGCAGAGTTTGTTTTTAATGGATATGTGCTGGATCAATTGGGTTTTATCCATTCATATACAGCGCCCTGCCCTTTAGTTTTGACTATGTGGTTGAGCGTGGCTCTGAAGCTAGTAGGCCCCGTGTGATGACATCATGGTGCCTGCTGGATTTGGAGAGGTGCACACAGCCACTGCTGAGAAGAGAGGAGGACTGCGGTGGGAACGGGGAATAGAATCGGATATGACCAGGATTAGGTTTTCCATGGTCCGGTGGTTGGAGAACGATGTCTTAGGAGGACATAATCCTCAATTGATACCTGGTGCTCTGGTTAGTTTAGAGGTTGTGAGGCTGGAGGAGACTTTGGTGACTTTTCTGGCCGATTGATCAAGTTCAAACACATCACCAGTGACCAAAAATAGTAATTGATCTGAAATATCCCTCTAATCTTACTACAGCCAAAGGATTACAGTCCATCAAATGTTGGACCATCCACATGCCAACCCGGACTGCCAAATCATCACCTCTATGGTCATTTGTTTAGATTTCTGTTAACTCTTTCACGTGTTTCCATGCAGGACCCATCATCTGTGAAGGTCACAATGGGACAGGTGACAAGGACACCACTCACAGATCTTACAGCCGCTCTCTTCTACACTTAGAGATTCATTACTTCAACCTTCTTAAAGCAAATGTAAGACTGAAGGTCCACAGTCCCTGGTCACAAGTTGTCCTGGAGAGGAGCTCTCTCCTTACCATTGTATCTCTGTTACTTCAGGACCACTTGGAGATCCTTCTGTGGAAAAGGGATGTTCTCGACCATGAAGAACATTTTTACAGTTTGAAACAAATCATTTGACATCCAAGCATTGGTGGTTCAGTGGTAGAATTCTCGCCTGCCACGTGGGAGGCCCGGGTTCGATTCCCGGCCAATGCAGGGTATGCCTTTAATGGCTATGTGCTGGATCGGTTGTGTTTTATCCATTCATATACAGCAGGGGCCCTTTAGTTCTGAGTTCATTATTCTCAGGTTGTAACTTTTGCAGTTTTCTTCACCAGGAATATTTCAGATCTGATCACGGGAAGGCTGTGAATCTTAAAAGTGTTGTCATATGAAAAAATATTTGTGACCCTTTAACAGATCAGGTGCTACATGTTATTAGTCATTAGTAAATAGTAATAGTCATTTTTTGCATTCAGTGAAGAGGATTTGGATAGGGTGATGGTCACACAAGTCCTCACACTTCTGTGCTCTTAGTTTTCATCAAAATGGGAGGAACTATGGGGAGGTAAAGAGAGCAAAGAGCACAGCAATGTGAGGACACCTCAAATAGAGAGGTATAACTACCAATGGCGGATCTTTATATAGCCGGTATGGGTGGGCGCCCGGTGCCTTTGGTTTGGGAGGGGGCCACGCCCGCCCGTCCCCGGGCCCTATATGAAGATCCTCCATCAGTCTGAAAAAAAAAAATTATGCTCACTTTCCGGCTTCTTCTCCTCGGCCCTGTAGCTCCATATTCTGCTGTTACACTATAACATCATGTGGCTGCGACACCACCGCACCGGCCGAAGAGAAGACGGAGCCACAAGGCCAGGGAGAAGAAGCCAGAAGGTGAGTTTGGTTTTTGTAAAAAATTTTTTGAAGATAGCCCTGCTGTGGACATAACAGTAATGATGGAGGGAGCATCTGGAGCGAAGATTTCATTAATAGGGGGCATCTTGAGTGGACATTTCATTAAAGGGGGACCCTGCCGGTGGACATTTCAGTAAATGGGTGCTCTACTGTGGACATTTCAGTAAAGGCAGGCTCTGCAGTGGACATTTAAGTAAAGGGGGGCTCTGCTGTGGACATTTAAGTAAAGGGGGGCTCTGCTGAAGGACATTTAATTAATGAGTAGCGGCAACATTTCCTACCCTAGGGGGTGTCCACCAGTCAATAACTTTTCCCTGTTTTTCTTTTTTTGGGAGGGGGGGGGGATTTAGGAGCCGGGCAGCCAGGGGTAGCATCCACCTCTCCAACACTGTCTGGAAGATGTGGTCTGGATGGCAGTCGAGGTGGAGGGTTTCATGCAGTTCGGGAATGTTCGGCATTTCTAAATAGATGGAGCATGATAACAGTACAAGATTAAGGATATAGAGTAGTACTTAAGTCCTAACACCCAAACACATGTTGGTTTGGATGCTGGGGGGCCCTAGTCGTGTGAACAGCCTGGAGCACATGGGACACTTAATCGGACACTGATAACTGCACATCTCTCCAGGGATAAAGCCTAAAACTAGTTGTGGTCTGCATGGTCAAAACTGGCATAACGCATAAATGTATGGTCCTGGGGGGGGGGGGGGATGGTTGTCAAAGAACCAAGGGCTGCAAGTGCCTCAATCTGCTCCATGCCACCAGAACATACTGATTTCCAAAATCCTATTGAAGACTAATAAGAGGAACTTCCTGTAACACACCTTTACTTGAAAGTTCAGAAGATCCCATCAGCTTTCACTCTTGCTAACCTTCTTAAGTCCTGACCCAAAACTTCCTTCTTTGTCCTGCTTTTGTGTCCTTGTGTTTATCCATAAACATCTCAGATCATTTACTACTTAGTCACTTCAAACACTCTGGATGTTTTGAGGACTGAGCAGTGAGCATTCTTATTGTAATCTCATATAGTTTTTGAAATTCTGTAGTTGATGGGTTCCTTGGTTCCTAACAATGATGAGTGCAAATGTTCCCAAAAATATCTTGACAAGACATCGCAATCTAGTCTCTTTCCATAACTGGCTACAATGTAGGACTGAGGTTTAGCCCTCAATCAAACCCTAGTAGACTACAAAACTTGGGTTTTTTTTCTGTAGGATCTCTGGGGCCAACTTTTAAGTTACACCCTGGGCCCACCGTAGGATTACAACAATGACAGCCAACTAGAGCTCAGTCATTGAGATCCTAAAATACTTATTCTTGAACAACATATGGAAACAGGGGTGGAACTACCATCATAGCAGTCCATGTCCATGGCAGAAGAGTCCATGGCTGTGCCACACAGAGCCACTTCCTATCTACTCACACAAAGCTGTGGGAAACTTCCAAATCTCCGAGACACAGGTAGCCCTTGTAGGAGAAGACATTTACTCAACAGGTTTGACAGTGGAGTAGGTCAGTTAATGTTCTGTTTGTTGCCTTCAGGACGTTTATTGTCGCCCTATTTGTAAGCACATGCTCTGCCACCCAACTTGACCTGCTTGGCCTTTACAGTAAATTAATTGGTAGGCTGAATCCCCTGAGCTCCAGGGAAGAAAAGCCAATCCTCAGTGCGGGCCCTCACTGCCATACCGCAAAGTGCTGAGGAGCTGAAAAGTGTGATGACATTCTTCAAGGAGGGATGGGCTATAAAGCTTAGAGAGCTTCATTGACCTTGTGTGGTTTCCAACGTAGTAGACCTGTTGAGAGTGCGGCAGTTCATTCGACTTGAGTTAAGCATTTGGGAGGCATCCCAGTTATCTGAAGGATAAGTCTGAGTGAAACTGTGAAATAAGATCTGATAAAAGCTTGGGGGACGCTGGCCGGAAGGTTCCTGCATTATGTCTCGTCTGTGGAATAAAGTGGACGTTCAAGCGTTTCTTGACACTTGGGTCCATGCTTTGGTCTTCTGTACATATTTCCTACCATGTGTAGCTCGACACCTATGAAACATAATTGTGTAGCAGCCATGTGGACCTACTGAGGTGCAGCACAGCATCCATGCCAAGTGATGGGTGCAATCCCGCAAATGGCATATAGGTGGCATAGGCTGTAAAGGGTAAAACCTTTCAGAAACCTCAGTGGACCAGCAGGATGGTCATGAGTCCATACAAATGAGAGTAGCTGCAGCGCTAAACAATTTCAAGTGAAAAACCACAGAGTGGCCGTTACCCACCACAAGGACTACATGGTAAACGAAATGTTGTGATTAATGTCCACTTTGTGGTTTTTCATCTGAAATTGTCCAGTGTTGTAACTTTTTACTACCATTTGGATTGATCTGGTTCCCTAACCAGGGTCAACAAGCTGAGTTCACCCTCCCTATATGTTCTTTTAGGGAGTTCTGTCCATTCCCTTCTCTTTCCAGGGCAAAAAGCCACAAAATTGTCATAACTGCTTGTCTTTATTGTATAGAAATAGTTATGGAAGCTCATCTACCTTTAAGGATCTTTGTACCCAAGGTCATAACCTCACAACCTCTTGAGCCTGGAACCCTTTGACATCCCGGTGGAGATGTCACCTCTCCTTTTGCTTTGGTCACACTTGGTGGATGTAGGGACAGGTGACAAGAAGACTTCTCAGTTCATGACTTTGGACATTTGTCCCTCTTACTGAATGAAAACCTTGGGAAACTTGTTGTAGACATTTCTTTGTGATCTGTTAAATTCTGGTGACCCTTTGACCGGAGTAGGGTCACGACTTATGTAATGTTCATGTCTTCTATGTTCCATCCCATAACTTTGGTTTATTATGTATTGATGTACAGTTATCAAGATGTGTATGTGTCATGGATTTCATAGCTTCAAAATGTTGAAGAACTTCTATAAGATCAATAACACAGTTTTGATGCTTTGGCTGATTATAAGTCTAACACAATGGCCAACTTAAGATGTTCTTCTGTTTTGCCACAGGCTCCGGAAAACCTCATTCACTTTGAGTCTACCAACTTCTTAACACCATCATGAATGTGGCTCATTAGTTCTTAGGATGTGCACCACAATATAACATCACATTGCAAATCACCGCTAAAATCGGGCTTCAAAAACACCTAGCACCAAAAATTATAACTTATCCCCAAAGACTTTAATGTTTAGAGATTTCCTTCTAATTCCTATCCAAATGGGATGATCTCCTACAGCAGTGGTGGCGAACCTTTGGCACGGGTGCCAGAGATGGCACTCGGAGGCCTCTCTATGGGCACACGGCTGTCTCCCAGGCACAGAGTTTACCAGACATGGCATCTTCCTGCAGTCTCAGGCAGTCCAAGTAGTGCCCTGCTATTTTAAAGTGACCCATCCTGTGCTGCTTGGTCCTGTCCCAAGAGTGAAAAGGTGTGGACAGGGTCGGATTTGAGCTCAAAAACTCTGGTAGCAATAAGTTTGTTACTGCCTAAATTGCTGTGTTTGCACTTTGGGAAAAGCTTGTTTTTTGGGGGTCTCATTTTGGGCACTCTATCTCTAAAAGGTTTGCCATCATTGTCCTACAGGATTGCTGAGGTCCATTGCTGTGGAATGGTCTGGGACCACCAGAGGGCCCTATGGTATTGAGTCATCTGAAGGTGGCCATACATAGATAACACTTCACTTGTATTGACCCCAATCAGAAGAAGCCACTGGAAGAGACCTATCAGGTTCTACCCACATTTAACCAATACATGTGTCCAACCTAACTCACGCCTGCTGATGTCTTCTGCAGAACCTATAGGTCCATAAGGGTTCACAGAATGGTCCACTGGTACCAAGCTAGTGTAATCCCAACCTTCTATCCTGCCTCGTTACCAGATTCCACAACCAGTTTTAGGATAAATAATCCAGAAATCAGCATCTCGTTTCCAGTCACTTTCAAGCGATGTTAATTAGCCCATGGCCCAATGAATGGATCCTGCCTCCAACCATTGTCTCAGCAGATAACCATTTTATTCTGTTTTTGTTTCCCCTTGAACAAGCGAGACTGAGAAATTTCCTGACTAATTGTTCTTTATTCTTGGCCGCAAGTCAAATGGATACAAGGTACTTTATGAATATTCAATGTTTTGGATACATGTGAACAAGTTAATGAGTTCCAAAGACAAAATAGAATTAGATAGAATTCCCTAATTACACCTCAATAAGTAGCCTTCACATTGCCTCCAGGATATCGGCATAGACCACATTGATTGGGAAGAGGGAAACTTCGAGAGTAGAAGGTTACAAAGTCCCATGGAAGGTGTTAGAGACACCAAATGGGGGGGAGGACTTGAAGCTTAAGAAGTGTGTCTTTCCCAAGAACACACTTCGCATCACAATAAAGCGACACCACCTCCATAATTTGAGGACCATTGCTATTTTCACACCACTCCATGGGAAATGTTAGACTGTCCTTTTCCCAGGCACAAACTGACCTCTAGTTTAGGATAAGTTGGTGAGTTAACGAGTACGTCTTCAAATTTTTTTTCCACCCAAAATGATAACCTAAAACAATCCTATTGAATTTAGGATTTTTAGATATTCCTTCTAAGATTTTGTCTCTCTTTCTGCCTTGATGGAGAAGTGACAGAAGAATGGCGAGGTGACAAGGAGATCACAAAGGTTACGGCTTCTGCTTTCCCTCCTACAGACCCAACACAATCCCAATAAAGTTCTGGAAAAAAATGTTGCAGACATCTCTCCATGTTGTGTTAGATTTCGATGACCTTGTGACCAGCATACAGTCACACTTTTGTTGAGTTCACATTTCATTGAGTTTATGTTTTTGAGCTTCCATGGAAGAATTTACCAGGAGCTGAGGCACCAAAATGTATAAATCTCATGGTAGAGTCTACACAAATTTTCAGTACCACAAATCACCTTTAAGATGAATAATAAAAAATTTTGTCTTCTTCCACTACAATTCAAAAATATAACTACGAATTTTCCATTTGCAAAGGAATTAGTTTAACCTGTTCGGCATGACCATGTTATGGCTTCATGTATCGGCACAACCTGTAGCTTCAAGTATTGGTAACCCGAGCCCTAAAAACCTATGCAGAGAACCATAAATATTCTGGACGTTGAGGCCAGATTATGGACATCTGAAAGTAACGTCAAAGAGGAAATGTTGATTTGTGTCTTCTAAACTTAACATATCATATCATGGAATTGTCTTCTTCTGAGGTTTTGACCTCAACTGGTAAATAACATCATGGGATTTTTTTTTGCTTTGTAAGTCAACAACTGATGGTCTGGACCTCTGGTTCTTTTCCTTTTTTTAAACTCTTTTGATAATATAGATATCGTAATAGATGAAACTTTCTGACATGGAGAGTGTCCAATGTGTTTCCTCACCTCAAAGTCCTTATTTTGTGTCCCAGACCTCCTGCTGTGTAATAAACCCTACGGCTCCATCGACACCTGGACACACTTCTCCGGCACACTTCTCTTTCTTTTCATCTTCTTTATAGGAATGGAGACACAGTAGGGAGTCATCTGAGTCATTTATAAAAAAGGTTACCTGTTTGAGAAGAGGACACTTTATCCTGTAAAGTATTTACACTTCCACCATTCATTTTGTGTACTGATTGTCTCCTATGAGAAGGCCACCGACATCCAGTTCCAACATAATCCAAGTGTTCTACATCTCCTTAATACCACACACTTAACAGACCAGTATTTATCTCCTAGGGTAGTGATGGCGAACCTTTTAGACACGGAGTGCCCAGGCTACAACCAAAACCCACTTATTTATCCCAAAGTGTCAACATTTAAGTACAATTTAAGCAGTAACTTCTTGCTCCCTTCTCTGTTATAGCTTTCAATCGTATCAGTATCCTAAGAACACCAATACAGTAGAAAGAAAGGGTGACAAATTCGGATCCCCCAGAATAGGAAGAATTTTTGGGCCTGGAGCTGAAGCTACAATGATAATCCAGATTCCCCCCCTCCTTCCCATTCCTCCTGTAGTCTCAGGCAGCACTGTCACTTTAAGATAGCACTGAGCACAGAAAGTCCTGGGCTGTATGGGAATCCATGAACATCCCTTGTGTCCTCTTTGGTGATGGCCTGAGTGCCCACAGACAGGGCTCCAAGTGCCACCTCTGGCACCCGTGCCATAGGTTTGCCACCACTGTCCTAGGGCATCCAAGACGTGACACAGGCAAGACACCACCAGATTTCCATACCACTGACCTGATGAAGCACCTGCAGTAGTGTTGCGAAACGTGTTTTGTCTCATATTTGCATAATTCAATAAAAAGATATTCTTGATCACCTTCTGAGTGACTTTGAGCCTTTCCGAACACCCCCCCTATTTTTCTCTCTGGAGTCTATCATGGGCACCATTAGTTCAGGAGTCCATCAACATCCTTGGGATAGGACGAAACCTTGCTAGAAGCATCTGCTTACATAACTTTAGGGTTTTGTGTCATCTATGGGGATGACATGGCCACCAAGTTGGTCAAGTGGTCAAAATCATTGAAGATCAACATGTCCCCGGAGCCGCCATCTTTTGCACAAAACCCTTATATGACAGTGGACCTTGGCGTGAAATGGACGCACATCTCTAGGTTTGGAGTTAGATGTGATTGCTCCCCTGCAGACATTTGTAGACACAGGACTATGTTCTCTTTTAAGACTCACATACAGCGTGCACACTCATAATACCGCCATATATACCAGGTAACATATAGTACAGCTATAATCTCCTTGGGAATATATCATATAAGTGATCTGAGCCTCCGCTGATATATCTATGTGTGCGACTCAGTGTTCCTCTAGAAATAGGAGAAACCACAGCTACATCCAGATCCCTCCTCCAGGCGAAGAACATTCTGGGGAGGAGGGAAGAGGCTCCTAGTGATTTTAGGTAAATGTTTCCACTACAAGTGCCACATCATCAGCTCACATTCCACATCTGTCGTCTGCATTGCTAACATGTAGCTCCAAGCGTTCCATTCATAATGCTGCCTGTCAGTCTGCCGGTCTTATCCTATGATGTTATGTCATATCCTCTGACCTACTAGATATAATATCACAGCTGTTATAGCTAATCATGTCTTATGGAAGCATAAAGCATCTTATAGATAGGAATAGAATAATAATGGTCCTACCTACAAGTATACTGTATAACTACATCTAAATAATACCACCACCTGTGTACAAGAATATAACTACTATAATACTGCCCCCTATGTACAAGAATATAACTACTATAATACTGCCCCCTATGTACAGGAATATAACTACTATAATACTGCCCCCTATGTACAAGAATATAACTACTATAATACTGCCCCCTATGTACAAGAATATAACTACTATAATACTGCCCCCTATGTACTAGAATATAACTACTATAATACTGTCCCATATGTACAAGAATATAACTACTATAATACTGCCCCCTATGTACAGGAATATAACTACTATAATACTGCCCCCTATGTACAAGAATATAACTACTATAATACTGCCCCCTATGTACAGGAATATAACTACTATAATACTGCCCCCTATGTACAAGAATATAACTACTATAATACTGCCCCCTATGTACAAGAATATAACTACTATAACACTGCCCCCTATGTACAAGAATATAACTACTATAATACTGCCCCCTATGTACAAGAATATAACTACTATAATACTGCCCCCTATGTACAAGAATATAACTACTATAATACTGCCCCCTATGTACAGGAATATAACTACTATAATACTGCTCCCTATGTACAGGAATATAACTACTATAATACTGCCCCCTATGTACAAGAATACAACTACTATAATACTGCCCCCTATGTACAAGAATATAACTACTATCATACTGCCCCCTATGTACAAGAATATAACTACTATAATACTGTCCCCTATGTACAGAAATATAACTACTATAATACTGCCCCCTATGTACAGGAATATAACTACTATAATACTGCTCCCTATGTACAAGAATATAACTACTATAATACTGCCCTCTATGTACAGGAATATATCTACTATAATACTGCCCCCTATGTACAAGAATATAACTACTATAATACTGCCCCTATGTACAGGAATATAACTACTATAATACTGCCCCCTATGTACAGGAATATAACTACTATAATACTGCCCCCTATGTACAAGAATATAACTACTATAATACTGTCCTCTATGTACAAGAATATAACTACTATAATACTGCCCCTATGTACAGGAATATAACTACTATAATACTGCCCCCTATGTACAGGAATATAACTACTATAATACTGCCCCCTATGTACAAGAATATAACTACTATAATACTGCCCCCTATGTACAGGAATATAACTACTATAATACTGCCCCCTATGTACAGGGATATAACTACTATAATACTGCCCCCTATGTACAGGAATATAACTACTATAATACTGCCCCTATGTACAGGAATATAACTACTATAATACTACCCCCTATGTACAAGAATATAACTACTATAATACTGCCCCCTATGTACAGGAATATAACTCCTATAATACTGCCCCCTATGTACAAGAATATAACTACTATAATACTGCCCCCTATGTACAGGAATATAACTACTATAATACTGCCCCCTATGTACAAGAATATAACTACTATAATACTGCCCCCTATGTACAGGAATATAACTACTATAATACTGCCCCCTATGTACAGGAATATAACTACTATAATACTGCCCCCTATGTACAGGAATATAACTACTATAATACTGCCCCCTATGTACAGGAATATAACTACTATAATACTGCCCCCTATGTACAGGAATATAACTACTATAATACTGCCCCCTATGTACAGGAATATAACTACTATAATACTGCCCCTATGTACAAGGATAAAACTACTATAATACTGCCCCTATGTACAAGGATATAACTACTATAATACTGCCCCCTATGTACAGGAATATAACTACTATAATACTGCCCCCTATGTACAGGAATATAAATACTATAATACTGCCCCCTATGTACAGGAATATAACTACTATAATACTGCCCCCTATGTACAAGAATATAACTACTATAATACTGCCCCCTATGTACAGGAATATAACTACTATAATACTGTCCCCTATGTACAAGAATATAACTACTATAATACTGCCCCTATGTACAAGGATATAACTACTATAATACTGCCCCTATGTACAAGGATATAACTACTATAATACTGCCCCCTATGTACAGGAATATAACTACTATAATACTGCCCCCTATGTACAGGAATATAAATACTATAATACTGCCCCCTATGTACAGGAATATAACTACTATAATACTGCCCCCTATGTACAAGAATATAACTACTATAATACTGCCCCCTATGTACAGGAATATAACTACTATAATACTGTCCCCTATGTACAAGAATATAACTACTATAATACTGCCCCTATGTACAAGAATATAACTAATATAATACAGCCCCCTATGTACAAGAATATAACTACTATAATACTGTCCCCTATGTACAAGAATATAACTACTATAATACTGTCCCCTATGTACAAGAATATAACTACTATAATACTGCCCCTATGTACAAGAATATAACTAATATAATACAGCCCCCTATGTACAAGAATATAACTACTATAATACTGCCCTCTATGTACAAGAATATAACTACTATAATACTGCCCCCTATGTACAAGAATATAACTACTATAATACTGCCCCCTATGTACAGGAATATAACAACTATAATACTGCCCCCTATGTACAAGAATATAACTACTATAATACTACCCCCTATGTACAGGAATATAACTACTATAATACTGCCCTCTATGTACAAGAATATAACTACTATAATACTACCCCCTATGTACAGGAATATAACTACTATAATACTGCCCCCTATGTACAAGAATATAACTACTATAATACTGCCCCCTATGTACAGGAATATAACTACTATAATACTGCCCCCAAGGTACAGAAATATAACTACTATAATACTGCCCCCTATGTACAGGAATATAACTACTATAATACTGCCCCTATGTACAGGAATATAACTACTATAATACTGCCCCCTATGTACAAGAATATAACTACTATAATACTGCCCCCTATGTACAGGAATATAACAACTATAATACTGCCCCCTATGTACAAGAATGTAACTACTATAATACTGCCCCCTATGTACAAGAATATAACTACTATAATACTGCCCCCCTATGTACAAGAATATAAATGCTATAATACTGCCCCCCTATGTACAAGAATATAACTACTATAATAATGCCCCTATGTACAAGAATATAACTACTATAATACTGCCCCCCTATGTACAAGAATATTACTACTATAATACTGCTCCCTATGTACAGGAATATAACTACTATAATACTGCCCCCAAGGTACAGAAATATAACTACTATAATACTGCCCCCTATGTACAGGAATATAACTACTATAATACTGCCCCCTATGTACAAGAATATAACTACTATAATACTGCCCCCCTATGCACAGGAATATAACTGCTATAATACTGCCCTCTATGTACAAGAATATAACTACTATAATACTACCCCCTATGTACAGGAATATAACTACTATAATACTGCCCCCTATGTACAAGAATATAACTACTATAATACTGCCCCCTATGTACAGGAATATAACTACTATAATACTGCCCCCAAGGTACAGAAATATAACTATTATAATACTGCCCCCTATGTACAGGAATATAACTACTATAATACTGCCCCTATGTACAAGAATATAACTACTATAATACTGCCCCCCTATGTACAAGAATATAACTACTATAGTACTGCCCCCCTATGTACAAGAATATAACTACTATAATACTGCCCCTATGTACAAGAATATAACTACTATAATACTGCCCCCCTATGTACAAGAATATAACTACTATAATACTGCTCCCTATGTACAGGAATATAACTACTATAATACTGCCCCCAAGGTACAGAAATATAACTACTATAATACTGCTCCCTATGTACAGGAATATAACTACTATAATACTGCCCCCTATGTACAGGAAAATAACTACTATAATACTGCCCCCAAGGTACAGAAATATAACTACTATAATACTGCCCCCTATGTACAAGAATATAACTACTATAATACTGCCCCCCTATATACAGGAATATAACTACTATAATACTGCCCCCTATTAGAATCATCCACCACTCTTGTAGACACCTTTGGTTTTATTGACCTTTTTAATTTTTCAATTGAGATTGAGTTCTGGTGGTCTTTTGTTCCCAAACTTTTTCTCTATGAAATGAAACCTTGGAATTCCATAGTTCCATTAAGTGACAACCAGGTTGACTTCACATTATGAGTCATTTCAACTCATAGAGCCTCAGAAGGTCTTTGTGTTGGAGTCTTCTTCCAGGGAGAATCATCCATGCTTTTGGCCTTAGATGTAGTTAGAAATGATATAGTGGGAACTCTTGTAAACCTGATGTGAAACAGTTGTCAGGATCAGGGGTAGTGGACCCACTGGACCACCCCGGATGATGACGTAAGCCAACAGCAGGGAGCATAGTCTAAGTGGTACCCGGTTTTCACCATAGGCCGCCGCAAAACGGGTCGGACTTGCTGAGGCGTGGTACCACCAGGTCACTCCACAGGCACGACTTTGTCCATGGTGGCGACCAAGGTGTAGTACAGAGTGGTAAGGCAAGATCGTGGACAGGCAGGAGGTCGAGACAGGCAGCACAGGATCAGAGTCAGGGACGTAGTGGTAGGTCAGGACAAGCAGCACAGGATCAGAGTCAGAGACGTAGTGGTAGGTCAAGACAGGCAGCACAGGATCAGAGTCAGGGACGTAGTGGTAGGTCAGGACAAGCGGCACAGGATCAGAGTCAGGGACGTAGTGGTAGGTCAGGACAAGCAGCACAGGATCAGAGTCAGGGATGTAGTGGTAGGTCAGGACAAGAAGCACAGGATCAGAGTCTGGGACGTAGTGGTAGGTCAGGACAAGCAGCACAGGATCAGAGTCAGGGACGTAGTGGTAGGTCAGGACAAGCAGCACAGGATCAGAGTCAGGGACGTAGTGGTAGGTCAGGACAAGCAGCACAGGATCAGAGTCAGGGACGTAGTGGTAGGTCAGGACAAGCAGCACAGGATCAGAGTCAGGGACGTAGTGGTAGGTCAGGACAAGCAGCACAGGATCAGAGTCTGGGACGTAGTGGTAGGTCAGGACAAGCAGCACAGGATCAGAGTCAGGGACACAGTGGTAGGTCAAGACAAGCAGCACAGGATCAGAGTCAGGGACACAGTGGTAGGTCAGGACAGGCAGCACAGGATCAGAGTCAGGGACGCAGTGGTAGGTCAGGACAAGCAGCACAGGATCAGAGTCAGGGACGCAATGGTAGGTCAGGACAGGCAGCACAGGATCAGAGTCAGGGACGTAGTGGTAGGTCAAGACAAGCAGCACAGGATCAGAGTCAGGGACGCAGTGGTAGGTCAGGACAGGCAGCACGGTATCAGAGTCAGGGACGCAGTGGTAGGTCAGGACAGGCAGCACAGGATCAGAATCAGGGACGCAGTGGTAGGTCAGGACAAGCAGCACAGGATCAGAGTCAGGGACGTAGTGGTAGGTCAGGACAAGTAGCACAGGATCAGAGTCAGGGACGTAGTGGTAGGTCAGGACAAGCAGCACAGGATCAGAGTCAGGGACGCAGTGGTAGTTCAGGACAGGCAGCACGGGATCAGAGTCAGGGACGCAGTGGTAGGTCAGGACAGGCAGCACAGGATCAGAATCAGGGACGCAGTGGTAGGTCAGGACAGGCAGCACAGGATCAGAGTCAGGGACGTAGTGGTAGGTCAGGACAAGCAGCACAGGATCAGAGTCAGGGACGCAGTGGTAGGTCAGGACAGGCAGCACAGGATCAGAGTCTGGGACGTAGTGGTAGGTCAGGACAAGCAGCACAGGATCAGAGTCAGGGACGTAGTGGTAGGTCAGGACAGGCAGCACAGGATCAGAATCAGGGACGCAGTGGTAGGTCAGGACAAGCAGCACAGGATCAGAGTCAGGGACGTAGTGGTAGGTCAGGACAAGTAGCACAGGATCAGAGTCAGGGACGTAGTGGTAGGTCAGGACAAGCAGCACAGGATCAGAGTCAGGGACGCAGTGGTAGTTCAGGACAGGCAGCACGGGATCAGAGTCAGGGACGCAGTGGTAGGTCAGGACAGGCAGCACAGGATCAGAATCAGGGACGCAGTGGTAGGTCAGGACAGGCAGCACAGGATCAGAGTCAGGGACGTAGTGGTAGTTCAGGACAAGCAGCACAGGATCAGAGTCAGGGACGCAGTGGTAGGTCAGGACAGGCAGCACAGGATCAGAGTCAGGGACGTAGTGGTAGGTCAGGACAAGCAGCACAGGATCAGAGTCAGGGACGTAGTGGTAGGTCAGGACAAGTAGCACAGGATCAGAGTCAGGGACGTAGTGGTAGGTCAGGACAAGCAGCACAGGATCAGAGTCAGGGACGCAGTGGTAGTTCAGGACAGGCAGCACGGGATCAGAGTCAGGGACGCAGTGGTAGGTCAGGACAGGCAGCACAGGATCAGAATCAGGGACGCAGTGGTAGGTCAGGACAGGCAGCACAGGATCAGAGTCAGGGACGTAGTGGTAGGTCAGGACAAGCAGCACAGGATCAGAGTCAGGGACGCAGTGGTAGGTCAGGACAGGCAGCACAGGATCAGAGTCAGGGACGTAGTGGTAGGTCAGGACAAGCAGCACAGGATCAGAGTCAGGGACGTAGTGGTAGGTCAGGACAAGCAGCACAGGATCAGAGTCAGGGACGTAGTGGTAGGTCAGGACAAGCAGCACAGGATCAGAGTCAGGGACGTAGTGGTAGGTCAGGACAAGCAGCACAGGATCAGAGTCAGGGACGCAGTGGTAGGTCAAGACAAGCAGCACAGAATCAGAGTCAGGGACACAGTGGTAGGTCAGGACAGGCAGCACAGGATCAGAGTCAGGGACACAGTGGTAGGTCAGGACAGGCAGCACAGGATCAGAGTCAGGGACGCAGTGGTAGGTCTGGACAAGCAGCACAGAATCAGAGTCAGGGACGCAGTGGTAGGTCAGGACAAGCAGCACAGGATCAGAGTCAGGGACACAGTGGTAGGTCAGGACAGGCAGCACAGGATCAGAGTCAGGGACGCAGTGGTAGGTCAGGACAAGCAGCACAGGATCAGAGTCAGGGACGCAGTGGTAGGTCAGGACAAGCAGCACAGGATCAGAGTCAGGGACGCAGTGGTAGGTCAGGACAGGCAGCACAGGATAATAGTTGGGGACGTAGCGGTAGGTCAGGACAGGCAGCACAGGATAATAGTTGGGGACGTAGCGGTAGGTCAGGACAGGCAGCACAGGATAATAGTTGGGGACGTAGCGGTAGGTCAGGACAGGCAGCATGGGATCGGAGACAATAACAGAACTGGGGTCACAACAGGAAATTGCAGAGTAAATATAGGGCATCAGGACCAAGCCTTCTCAATGGCTATAAGGCACAAAGGTCTGGCAGGGTGTGCAGGAAGAGGCCGCCCCAACAGGAATTCAGTGAATGGCCAGCACAAATCATTGGTGCGCTGGTTTTTGGGAGTTGGTGCGCACGCACCCTGAGAGGTGCCTAACCACCGGAGCCGAAACAGAAGCGAGATTGCCGGGGTGCTGGGGCACAGAGAGGGCCATGGGAGAACCCTTGACAACAGTGGATCATCGATCAAATGTGTTCTTTAGTGGATCTCGTCAAAAACACAAAACATCCTTCTTAGCCCTCAGGGTCCTTGTCCTTTGTATCCCTTTGTTTTCCCATAAACATCTCCGTGTAATGAGGTTGTCCCTTTCTGCATGTTGAGGATGTGGACACCTCATCTACATAATAACAGAGCATTGATGGGATGTTTTGGGTTCTCCTCTGATGCAGGAAGGACAATTGACATCACACATATTAGGAAGTGACAACATTTCTTCAATCTTCGAAAACCTAAATAACTTATGAAATCTGTAGCGTTGCGTATATAATCCCCAAATTCTGCCCAGTTGTTGCCTGTTAGGGAACATCTAAGACCACATTTTGAGCCGAAATTTTCACCCCTCACTTTCCAAAATCCACTTATTACCCACCATATACAGGAGACACTGTCTGCTGCTGCTGTGGCAGTTGGAAGCTGAGCCATGATTGATTGATGTTCTGCCACAGGACATTAATATGAGCTCTGAGCTGTGATTGGTTACTATAGGAAATGAGACAGAGAGACAGAGTTAGGGGAAGGTTTATCAGAAATATCTGAGGTAAAACTGTTCCAGTTGCCCATGGCAACCAATCAGAGGTCAGCTGTGTGGAAATGTAAGCTGACGTCTGATTGGTTGCCATGGACAACCAGAGCACTTCTGCTCTCAGATACTTCTGATAAATCCCCCATAGACAAAGTGACACTCGGAGACAGTCACTGGAAGGAGAGTGCCCGAGACAGACAGTCACTGGAATGAGAGCGTCAGAAACAGTCACTGGAATGAGAGCGTCAGAGACAGTCATTGGAATGAGAGCGTCAGAGACAGTTACTGGAATGAGAGCGTCAGAGACAGTCATTGGAATGAGAGCGTCAGAGACAGTTACTGGAATGAGAGCGTCAGAAACAGTCACTGGAATGAGAGCGTCAGAGACAGTCATTGGAATGAGAGCGTCAGAGACAGTTACTGGAATGAGAGCGTCAGAAACAGTCACTGGAATGAGAGCGTCAGAAACAGTCACTGGAATTAGAGCGTCAGAAACAGTCACTGGAATGAGAGCGTCAGAAACAGTCACTGGAATGAGAGCGTCAGAGACAGTCACTGGAATGAGAGCGTCAGAGACAGTCATTGGAATGAGAGCGTCAGAGACAGTTACTGGAATGAGAACGTCAGAGACGGACAGTTATTTCAAGGAGACAGTTGGAGACAGTCACTCAAGGCAAGGCAACAACAATGATTTGAGGGAGGGGGGAATTTGTGGTTTTAAATGTTGTGCACAGTGACAAACGTATGAAGGACACACATGAAACCTGTAGTAAACGTATGCATCAATGTAGCGGTATATGGTATCTTAATGAATAGAAAATTACATTCAACACATGCCTTTCGTGTGGTCAGTACGATTGACTTCCAAAAACAGCAGCTGGAAAGCAAGGCAAGCATTGGTGGTTCAGTGGTAGAATTCTCGCCTGCCACGCGGGAGGCCCGGGTTCGATTCCCGGCCAATGCAGTCTGAAGTTTTTTTGTTATTTTTCTTTCCTTGTGATGCTTATAAAACTTCTACTTCAAATTCATCTGAGATTTCATTAAACTGGAAAACTTCTTGAAAAAAGTTCTAATGAATAAATTGTGTTTTATTTGAAGATAAAGTCTGATTAAAGGATTGTTTAAAATAGTAAATAGGTTCCCTGGTGGGGGGTTGGGGAGGCTGTAGGAAAAATTGAAACTTGTAGTTACCTTCTCGGGCGATCCCGTTGTCACGTGCCGCTGTCCATGCCCACTCCAACAACTTCCGTCGGCCTGCCATGGCCACCACCCCCTCCTGCCACGCCTGGTACAGCATTAGTTTCAATGTGTATCAGTGGCAGCAGATGGGCGGACATAGCGGAGCGGACATAGTGAGAGCCGGGCATGCCGGCCTCTATAAACATACAGGGGCACGGCACCGATGGACAGTGGCATGGGACAATAGGAGTGCCGGAGAAAGTAACCCCCCCACCCCCACCCCCACCCTACCAATATGTTTTTTAAACACTCGGACAGCCCATTTAAGAACTCATTTCATGAAATTCAGAGACAGTCACTGGAATGAGAGCATCAGAGACAGTCACTGGAATGAGAGCGTCAGAGACAGTCACTGGAATGAGAGTCTCAGAAACAATTTTTGGGATGAGAGGGTCAGAGACAGCCACTGGAATGAGAGCATCAGAGACAGTCACCAGAATGAGAGCATCAGGACAGTTCCAGGGATGAGTGTCAGAGAAAGTCATTGGAATGAGGGGTCAGAGACAGTCACTGTAATGAGAGTGTCAGAAACAGTCACAGGCATGTGAGCATCAGAGACAGTCACTGGAATGAGAGCGTCAGAGACAGTCACTGGAATGAGAGCATCAGAGACAGTCACTGGCATGAGAGTGTTAGGTACAGTCACTGGAATGAGAGCATCAGAGACAGTCACTGACATGAGAGCGTCAGAGACAGTCACTGGAATGAGAGCATCAGAGACAGTCACTGGAAGGAAAGCATTTTTCTTTTTTTTGGAAAACGACACTTACAGATTTTGAAGCCCAAGTCTTCCATGTGGTCACTATGATTGACTTCCAAAAACAGCCAATTTAAACAAGGCAAGCATTGGTGGTTCAGTGGTAGAATTCTCGCCTGCCACGCGGGAGGCCCGGGTTCGATTCCCGGCCAATGCAGTTACAGTTTTTTTTGTTATTTTTCTTTCCTTGTGATGCTTATAAAACTTCTACTTCAAATTCATCTGAGATTTCATTAAACTGGAAAACTTCTTGAAAAAAGTTCTAATGAATAAATTGTGTTTTATTTGAAGATAAAGTCTGATTAAAGGATTGTTTAAAATAGTAAATAGGTTCCCTGGTGGGGGGTTGGGGAGGCTGTAGGAAAAATTGAAACTCGTAGTTACCTTCTCCGGGGATCCTGTTGTCACGTGCCTCTGTCCATGCCCACTCCAACAACTTCCGTCGGCCTGCCATGGCCACCACCCCCTCCTGCCACGCCTGGTACAGCATTAGTTTCAATGTGTATCAGTGGCAGCAGATGGGCGGACATAGCGGAGCGGACATAGTGAGAGCCGGGCATGCCGGCCTCTGTAAACATACAGGGGCACGGCACCGATGGACAGTGGCATGGGACAATAGGAGTGCCGGAGAAGGTAACCCCCCCCCCCACCCTACCAATATGTTTTTTAAACACTTGGACAGCCCATTTAAAGACTCATTTCATGAAATGCTGCTGCTGTGGCAGTTGGAAGCTGAGCTGTGAATAGTTTCTGTTCTGCCACAGGTCATTAATATGAGCTCTGAGATGTGATTGGTTACTACAGGCAATGACTATAAGATGTTTATGTGTGAGGTAAGATGGATAGAGACAGAGATAGGGGGAGATTTATCAGAAATGTCTGAGGTAAAACTGTTCCAGTTGCCCATGGAACCAATCAGAGATCAGCTGTAATTTTATAAACAGCTGTGGAAAATAAAAGTTGAGCTCTGATTGGTTGCCATGGGCAACTAGAGAAGTTCTGCTCTGACACTTTAGATAAATCTCCCCATAGACATTCGTAGACAGAGACAGTCACTGGAATGAGAGCGTCAGAGACAGTCACTGGAATGAGAGCGTCAGAGACAGTCACTCTAATGAGAGCGTCAGAGACAGTCACTGGAATGAGAGCATCAGGACAGTTCCAGGGATGAGAGCGTCAGAGACAGTCACTGGAGTGAGAGTCTCAGAGACAGTCACTGGAATGAGAACATCAGGACAGTTCCAGGGGTGAGAGCGTCAGAGACAGTCACTGGAGTGAGAGTCTCAGAGACAGTCACTGGAATGAGAACATCAGGACAGTTCCAGGGATGAGAGTGTCAGAGACAGTCACTGGAGTGAGAGTCTCAGAGGCAGTCACTGGAATGAGAGCGTCAGAGACAGTCAATCGAATGAGATTGTCAGAGACAGTCCCTGGAGTGAGAGCGTCAGAGACAGTCACTGGAATTAGAATGTCAGAGACAGTCACTGGAATGAGAGTGTCAGAGATAGATACCAGAATAAGAGTGTTAGAGACAGTCATTGGAATGAGCGTGTCAGAGACAGTCACTTGACAGTCACTGAAAGGGACTGCCAGACCCAGACAGTCACTGAAAGAGACTGCCAGAGCCAGACAGTCACTGAAAGAGACTGCCAGAGCCAGACATTCACTGAAAGAGACTGCCAGAGCCAGACAGTCACTGAAAGAGACTGCCAGAGACAGACAGTCACTGAAAGAGACTGCCAGAGACAGAAAGTCACTGAAAGAGACAGTTACTTACAAAAAAGTTTATAAAAAATGGACAGTCAGTGAAAGAGATGGTCAATGACGCTCAGAGACCGGTTATAAAAGATATGTTGTCAACCCATTCTATTTTGTTATAGCTAAGAGCAGTTATTTACTATCCTGTGCAACGCCGGGAGCTACAGCCAGTCATCAATATATCTAACCGGTCATTTGTCTTAAGTCGGGTCTATTTTCAGAGTCACTGATGACCTGTGTGATCATCTGATTCCAACTGCCTCTGGGACCAGAATCAATCAGAACTGGGCTTACGCCTCTGCTCCTTGAGTTTTTTTCATTTCACAAGGCAAGAACAATGATTTTTTTTTTTTTCGGGGGGGGGGGGGATTTTTGGTTTTAAATGTTATGGATAGTGACAAATGTGAAACCTGTAGTAAACGTATGTATTAATGTAGCAGTATATGGTATCTCAATGAATGGAAAATGACATTTACAGATTTTGAAGCCCATGCCTTCCGTGTGGTCAGTACGATTGGCTTCCAAAAACAGCAACCTAAAAGCAAGGCAAGCATTGGTGGTTCAGTGGTAGAATTCTCGCCTGCCACGCGGGAGGCCCGGGTTCGATTCCCGGCCAATGCAGTCAAACTTTTTTTTGTTATTTTTCTTTCCTTGTGATTAGAGAAGAGCGAACATACTCGTCCGAGCTTGATGCTTGTTCGAGCATTAGCGTAGTCGAAACTGCTCGTTGCTCGGACGAATATTTCGCCCGCTCGAGAAAATGGCATCTCCCGCCGTTTTGCTTTTTGGCGGCCAGAAACAGAGCCAATCACAAGCCAGGAGACTCTGCACTCCACCCAGCATGACGTGGTACCCTTACACGTCGATGGCAGTGGTTGGCTGGCCAGATCAGGTGACCCTGGGATAGACTAGCCGCTGCCCGCGCTGCTCGGATCATTCTGTGTCTGGATGCCGCTAGGGAGAGAGCTGCTGCTGGTCAGGGAAAGCGTTAGGGTGTTCTATTAGAATAGTGTTAGGCAGGAGTGATTCTACAAGAACCCAACAGCCCTTCTTAGGGCTACAATAACGTTATACTTTTTTTTTTGTTTGTTTGCTTGTGGCTGGGCTTGCTGGCACTAGTAGTGCAGCTAGTACCATATTGTGAGGAATTTGCAGGGGGACTTGCTACCGTTGTGTTTAGCGCTTAGTGACGCACATATCCACCTCAAACACCAAAGTGGGACAATTTATTAGGGGTTTGATTTCAATTAGGCACAGTCTGCAATTTACTTTTTATTTTACGTTTATTTTTTCATAACTCAGCGTCATCTCATCTGGCATAGTAGTGTGCTTTCATACTTGGCTAGAAAATAGCCATAGGAGAATACAAAGAGCTTACCTAGGCCTACAATAGCGTTATATATTTGATTTCTGGTTGATCTGCTGGTGGCTGTACTTGCTGCAGTGCATCTACTACCATATTGTGAGGAATTTGCAGTGAGACTTGCGACCGTTGTGTTTAGCGCTTAGTGACGCACATATCCATTGCAAAGACCGAAGTGGGATAATTTATTAGGGGTTGGATTTCAATTAGGCACAGTCTGCCATTTACTTTTTATTTTACGTTGATTTTTTCATAACTCAGCGTCATCTCATCTGGCATAGTAGTGTGCTTTCATACTTGGCTAGAAAATAGCCATAGGAGAATACAAAGAGCTTACCTAGGCCTACAATAGCGTTATATATTTGATTTCTGGTTGATCTGCTGGTGGCTGTACTTGCTGCAGTGCATCTACTACCATATTGTGAGGAATTTGCAGTGAGACTTGCGACCGTTGTGTTTAGCGCTTAGTGACGCACATATCCATTGCAAAGACCGAAGTGGGATAATTTATTAGGGGTTGGATTTCAATTAGGCACAGTCTGCCATTTACTTTTTATTTTACGTTGATTTTTTCATAACTCAGCGTCATCTCATCTGGCATAGTAGTGTGCTTTCATAGTTGGCTAGAAAATAGCCATAGCAATAGGATAGCATCGTTTGGTTTTAAAAACTAAAAAACACAAAAAAAAAACCAAAAAAAAAAACACAAAAAAAACACAAAAAAAAAGTAAAAAAAAATTAAAGTTATAACTTTCATTTTCAAAATGTTTAACCCGAGGGCTAGGGGTAGAGGACGAGGGCGAGGACGTGGGCGTCCAACTACTGCAGGGGTCAGAGGCCGTGGTCCTGGGCGGGGTGAGACACCAACTGCTGATGAGGGAGCAGGGGAACGCCGCAGAGCTACACTCCCTAGGTTCATGTCTGAAGTTACTGGGACTCGTGGTAGAGCACTGTTGAGGCCAGAACAGTGCGAACAGGTGATGTCGTGGATTGCCGACAATGCTTCGAGCAATTTGTCCACCAGTCAGTCTTCCACGCAGTCCACCCATGTCACCGAAATCGGCACTCCTCCAGCTCCTGCACCTCAGCCTCCTCCCCCCCAGTCTGCCCCCTCCCAGGAAAATTTGGCATTTGAACCGGCATACTCTGAGGAACTGTTTTCTGGACCCTTCCCACAGTCACAAACCACTTGTCCGGTTGCTGCTGAGCAATTTTCCGATGCCCAGGTTTTCCACCAGTCGCAGTCTGTGGGTGATGATGACCTTCTTGACGTAGTGGAAGAAGTGTGTAAAGAGGTGTCCGACGATGAGGAGACACGGTTGTCAGACAGTGGTGAAGTTGTTGTCAGGGCAGGAAGTCCGAGGGGGGAGCAGACTGAGGGATCGGAGGATGATGAGGTGACAGACCCAAGCTGGGTTGAGAGGCCGGGTGAACACAGTGCTTCTGAGACGGAGGAGAGTCCTATAGCAGAACAGGTTGGAAGAGGCAGTGGTGTGGCCAGACGGAGAGACAGGGCCAGAGCTGGTGCATCAGCGCCAAATGTTTCACGTAGTGAAGCTCCCGTGGCGAGGGCTAGATTTTCAGAAGTCTGGAGGTTCTTTAAGGAAACACCGGATGACCGACGGACTGTGGTGTGCAACCTTTGCAAAACCAGGATCAGCAGGGGTTCCACCACTAATAGCTTAACTACCACCAGTATGCGCAGGCATATGAATGCTAAACACCCCACTCAGTGGCACCAAGCCCGTTCACCTCCGGCCGTGCACACCACTGCTCCTTCCCCTGTGTCAGCTGATAGTCAGCCCCCTGCCCAGGACCCTGGCCCATAAACCCCATCGTCGCCTCCACGATCCTCCACAGCATCCACCAGCGATCAGCTCTCCATACCCCAGACGCTGGAGCGGAAAAGGAAATATAGTGCAACCCACCCACCCGCACGCCCAAGCCCTTAATGTCCACATCTCCAGATTGCTTAGCCTGGAGATGCTGCCCTATAGGCTGGTAGAGACCGAGGCCTTTCGCAACCTCATGGCGGCGGCCGCCCCTCGGTATTCGGTCCCCAGCCGCCACTACTTTTCCCGATGTGCCGTCCCAGCCCTGCACCAGCACGTATCAGACAACATCATCCGTGCCCTGACCAATGCCGTTTCTGACAAGGTCCACCTGACCACGGACACGTGGACGAGTGCTGCCGGGCAGGGCCACTATATATCGCTGACGGCACATTGGGTTAACTTGGTGGAGGCTGGGACCGAGTCTGACCCTGCGGCTGGTCATATACTGCCGACGCCGAGGATTGCGGGGCCTACCTCGGTCCAGGTCTTTCAGGCCTACTATGCCTCCTCCTCCTCCCACCCCTCCTCCACCTCCTCCTCCGAACTACCATCCGTGGGCATGGCGCCATCAGTCGGTAGCTCTAGGCACAGCAGCAGTGCCGTCGCTAAGCGACAGCAGGCGGTGCTCAAACTGCTGAGCCTAGGCGATAAAAGGCACACCGCCCAAGAACTATTACAGGGCATCACGGCGCAGACTGATCTGTGGCTGGCACCGCTGAACCTGAAGCCAGGCATGGTTGTGTGTGACAACGGCAGGCATGGTTGTGTCTGCAACTCGGCAGACTGACACATGTGCCATGCCTGGCCCATGTGTTAAATCTGATAGTTCAGCGGTTCCTCAAGACATACCCCAATCTGTCTGAATTGCTCACGAAGGTGCGCCGCATCTGTTCGCATTTCAGGAAGTCCAGCACAGATGCTGCCACTCTCAGGGCAGCGCAGCGCCGCCTCCAACTCCCCCGCTCACCGACTGTTGTGCGACTTGCCCACGAGGTGGAATTCAACATTAACCATGTTATCCAGAGTTTACCAGCAGCGCAGAGCGATTGTAGACTGCCAGATGTCAACTTCCACCAGAACTGGTAGTCAGGTCAGTCAGCTTCCTCAAGTCTACAATGAGGAGTGGACGTGGATGTCTGATATCTGTCAGGTGCTGAGTAACTTCGAGGAAACAACACAGATGGTCAGTGGCGATGCCGCCATCATCAGCCTCACCATCCCGCTGCTTGGCCTGTTGAAAAACTCTCTGATCAGCATGAAGTCGGAAGCTTTGCGCTCGTCACAAGAGACAGGGGGAAGAAGATTCCCTTGTTGATAGCCAAAGCACCCTTAGGTGTGTTTCTCAGCGCATATCGGAGGAGGTGGAGGAGGATGAGGAGGAAGAGGAGGAGAATGTTGGCGAGACACAAGAGGGGACCATTGTTGAGTCCTTCACTGTTCAGCGTGTATGGGCAGAAGAAGAGGAGTTGGAGGAGTTGGAGGAGGAGGAAATGGACAGTCAGGCCAGTGAGGGGAGTGAATTCTTGCGCGTTGGTACTCTGGCGCATATGGCAGATTTCATGCTAGGCTGCCTATCCCGTGACCCTCGCGTTCAAAGAATTTCTTCCAGCACCGATTACTGGGTATTCACTCTCCTGGACCCACGGTACAAGCAAAATCTTTCCACTCTCATCCCTGGAGAGGAAAGGAGTGTGAGAATGCATGAATACCAGCAGGCCCTGGTGCACAAGCTGAAACAGTATTTCCCTTCTGACAGCGCTAGCGGCAGAGTGCGTAGTTCTGCGGGACAAGTAGCGAGGGAGAGTAGGCGAGCAGGCAGCTTGTCCAGCACTGGCAAGGGTACGCTTTACAAGGCTTTTGCCAGCTTTATGTCACCCCAGCAAGACACTGTCACCTGTCCCCAGTCTCGGCAGAGTAGGGCTGATCTTTACAGAAAGATGGTGAGGGAGTACGTAGCTGACCATACCATCGTCCTAAATGATCACACAGCTCCCTACAACTACTGGGTTTCAAAGCTGGACATGTGGCACGAACTGGCGCTGTACGCCTTGGAGGTTCTTGCCTGCCCTGCCGCTAGGGTGTTGTCCGAGCGGGTTTTCAGTGCAGCTGGTGGCATCATCACCGATAAGCGTACACGCCTGTCGACTGACAGCGCTGACAGGCTGACGCTTATTAAGATGAATAAAGCCTTGATTTCTCATAATTTCCAATCTCCACCAGGTGAAGGAAACTCAACCTGAATAATTTATGCACTCCTCCTCCTCATTTTCCTCCTTCTCCTCCTCTTTGTACACTAAAGCAGAGGAAACTGGCTATTTTTTGACAGGGCCCACTGGCTCTAGCTATAGTACTCTATGCATTTAATTTTTCTGGAGGGCCACCTACCCGGTCCTCTGTTTTAAACAATTTTTGGGACTGCCACATACAGGCACTCAATCTATTCAATTTTTCTGGAAGGCCACCTACCTGCTCCTCTGGTTTGAAAACTTTTTTGGACTGCCACATACAGGCACTCAATCTATTTCATTTTTCTGGAGGGCCACCTACCTGCTCCTCTGGTTTGAAAACTTTTTTGGACTGCCACATACAGGCACTATCCAAATTAAATTGTCTCCATAGCAGCCTCCACACGTTGTCTCCAATTGCTACCTCCAAAAGTCGTCCATATAGCTGCCTCCATACATCGTCCCCTTATCAAACGAGGTGTGTCAGGCAGAAATTTGGGTTGTTTTCATGGATTCCACATCAAAGTTGTTAACTTTGTCGCCACCCTGCTGTGTTATCCACAAAATATACTGGCAAACTTTTATGATTAACCGATATTATTTCAGCGCTTCTTGCGCATCTGTTTACATTCCCCTCACCCGCCATATCCCAAACTTATAAGAACGCTACTACACTTAACTTGGTGGAGGCTGGGACCGAGTCTGACCCTGGGGCTGGTCATATACTGCCGACGCCGAGGATTGCGGGGCCTACCTCGGTCCAGGTCTCAAAGGCCTACTATACCTCCTCCTCCCACCCCTCCTCCACCTCCTCCTCCTCTGAACTACCATCCGTGGGCATGGCGCCATCAGTCGGTAGCTCTAGGCACAGCAGCAGTGCCGTCGCTAAGCGACAGCAGGCGGTGCTCAAACTGCTGAGCCTAGGCGATAAAAGGCACACCGCCCAAGAGCTATTACAGGGCATTCCACATCAAACTTGTTAACTTTGTCGCCACCCTGCTGTGTAATCCACAAAATATACTGGCAAACTTTTATCATTTACCAATATTGTTTCAGCGCTTCTTGCGCATCTGTTTACATTCCCCTCACCCGCCATATCCCAAACTTATAAGAACGCTACTACACTTGATCTTATACAAAAGGTTCTTAGAAGTGCTGTTTGGGGAGTAGCCTAGAGACAGGGGCTTGGATTGGCGAAAGCTCGCCTGGCAGCGGAGCGCCAGCTCCATCCCAAGATCCAACTAACATAGTTTTAACTGCAGCACCTTTAATCTACTACTAGTTCACTGCCTCCATACATGGTCCCCTTATCAAACGAGCTGTGTCAGGCAGAATTTTCAGGTGTTTCACCAGATACATAGTGGAACACGGCCCATCTGTCGCCGCCATGCTGGAGACCTGAAGTTGCAATCATAGCAGTGCAATATGGATGCCCCATACTGTCGCTCTTAATCATGGAACCATTTCCGTAAAAACAATTAAAAATAGAACCACTATGCTATTCCATTATTCCTAGGTGAAATATTCAAACGACCCGGCCTGCTTTGAAAATTATAATTTTTTCAAAGTAAACGCTTCTGGCCCCCAGGCCCATTTTGGGTGGGGAGGAGCCCAGAGACAGGGGCTTGGACAGGCGAAAGCTCGTCTGGCAGCGGAGCGCCAGCTCCATCCCAAGATTAGGCAGCCTCAGAGGCATCCATGCATACTGCCCCTGCTGTTTCCCGTCCATTTCGCCTCCATGATCCTCCACAGCGTCCACCAATGTCTCCATGCGCAACTTTCAACTGTCTATACCCCAGACGCTGGAGCACGAGAGGATATGCAGCACATCATCCCCTTATCAAACGAGCTGTGTCAGGCAGAATTTTCAGGTGTTTCACCAGATACATAGTGGAACTCTGCCCATCTATCGCTGCCATGCTGGAGACCTGCAGTTGCAATCATAGAAGCGCAATATGGATGCCCCATACTGTCGCTCTTAATCATGGAAGTCCTCTCCATGGCTGCCTCCAAATGTCGTCCTCTTATCAAACGAGCTGTGTCAGGCTCATTTTTCGGGTGTTTCACCAGATACGTTATGGAACTTGGTCACTATGTCGCCACCATGCTGTGTTATCGACTAAATATACTGTCAACCTTTTGTTCACAGAGGAAATAATTTCAGCGCTTCTTGCTCACCTCCTTTGGTTCCTCTCTGCCACCCATTGGTTTGAAGCCTGAGTCCATTTAGGGTATGTCGCCATGACACTCTCTAGCCTGCTGCCGCTGCCTCTGCATGCCGTCCCCTATAGTGTCAGGGTCAATTCTTGGATGTTTTAGATGCTATCTAGCTTCATTCTGTCACTCTGTCATGGCCATGCTGTTGCCCATAATTTTGGCATAATGGTGCGTTTAAGCAGCCTCAGAGGCATCCATGCATGCTGCCCCTGCTGTTTCCTGTCCATTTACGTGGTGTTTCCATCCTTTTCTGAGGTTTCCAGGTGTTTGGCCAAGCTTCCCTGTGCAGAGCCTTGGTCCCCTTGAAAAATGCTCGAGTCTCCCATTGACTTCAATGGGGCTCGTTATTCGAGACGAGCACTCGAGCATCGGGAAAAGTTTGTCTCGAACAACGAGCACCCGAGCATTTTAGTGCTCTCTCATCTCTACTTGTGATGCTTCCAAAACTTCTGCTTCAAATTCATCTGAAATTTCATTAAGCTGGAAAACTTCTTGAAAAAAGTTCTAATGAATAAATTGTGTTTTATTTGAAGATAGAGTCTAATTAAAGGATTGTTTAAAATAGTAAATAGGTTCCCTGGTGGGGGGTTGGGAAGGCTGTAGGAAAAATTGAAACTTGTAGTTACCTTCTCCGGCGATCCCGTTGTCTCGTGCCGCTGTCCATGCCCACACCAACAACTTCCCTCGGCCTGCCACGGCCACCCACCCCCTCCTGCCATGACTGACACAGCATTAGTTTCAATGTGTATCAAGCGCAGTGCCAGGAGATGGGTGGACATTCCAGGAGAGTGGACATACTGAGAGCAGAGCATGCCTGCCTCTGTAAAAATACAGGGGTACGGCACTGACCGACAGTGGCGTGGGACAACGGGAGTGCCGGAGAAGGTAAGCAAAAATTTTGTTTTTTATGGCCTAGCCACCACCCAAGCTCCCCCCAGCCTACCCGTATATACTTTAAACACTCGGACAACCCATTTAAAAACTCATTTCATGAAGAAAAGCCCTGTTATAAGAGCATCCATTTTGACTGATCATATATTACATGGTGAACCATTCTTTTGTAAGACCACCATGTAGAGCAGATGAAATATCTAGTTGGCTTTGGCCTCCCACTGATGATCTGATACGATAAGCACTTTGATTACTTTATAACATGAAGATGCCCCCAACGATAACTTAGCAGAACACCTTGATTGGCTTCAGGTAGACCTCTGGAGGACAAGGGGACATCAAAGCCTTGAGTGTTAGAGACAACAAATGTTCGGGGACTCGTAAAGCTCATGAAGTGTGTCACGTCACGTCACAATAAGGAGGTGACACCATCTCCATAATTTGAGGCTCCTTGTTAATTTCACACAATCCTGTGGGAAACGTCTAACTCTCCGTCTCCCGGGCACAAGAGGTCCTCAACGGAGAGACCAGAACTTGTTGACTATTTTCCATAACGCAAGTGTCCATTGTAGTGTGGGAAACCTAGATCTTTTTGATATTTTTTCTTTGCATAATATTGAAGGAATTATATGAAGAACCTTTCCTTTTTATACATCAGTCATTGATATTGATCAAAATATTTGGCTATTGTCCAAAAAGATAAAAGGAAAGAACAACTAAATAATAATAATGTCGTTAATTTCCACATAGAGACAGAGACCTATAGGCCAGTTGGTGTCCAGTTACCATCAAGCTAAGATGGAATATGTCTCATTATTGAAACTTTTGACCCAGGGTCCTCCTGAACCTGGAACTGTTTGACGCCCCATCTGAGATGTCCCCTTTCCTTTTGCCTTGGTCACACTTGTTGGATGAATGGGAAGGTGTCAGGAGAATGGAGAGGTGACAACCACAGTCACAAGACATCCTAGTTCCCAGCTCCTGCCATTTGTTCCTCCTCGACTGGTATGCTCCTCAATGATCTCGTGAAAGTCCTGGGAAAAGTTTTGTAGACTCTTCTTCATGATATGTTACATTTTGATGACCTTCCGACCTTCTGTTGAAAGTGCATTACTTTACATAGCTTAATTTTGGCCGTGCAGATTGAGAATCACAAAGATCTTGCCCCTAATTCACTGCTACTGACAGTTTAAGTGGTGGCTCATTAACTCATAAGGGGAATCCCCCCCTCCCTCAAACTAATTGTGTCCCGAATTTAGCTATAGTCTCTACTGGTTTTCTGGTGGAGACTATAGTAAATATGGCGGGTCTGCTGTTCTGCTGGATAAGGCTTTATAAAATTCTCCCATAAGGTTTGAATTTTTGGTGACTATTCTCCCAATCACGAGAAAGCTTTGCCTGTGATTGGATTCCCCGTTCTGACCCCGGGCCTGTTCCCGCTTACGCTCCTTCGCTGCCAGCCCTGACCTCCTGTTCTGTCTTTGACCCGGAACTTTTGCCGCTTGTCTTGACCTCCTGCCTGTCCCCGACCACGAGATTGCCTGCCGACTCTGTACCTCGCCTTGGCTGCCACCCCGGACACAGTGGCACCTGTGGAACGACCTGGTGGTACCACGTGCAGCAAGTTCAACACGCTTTGTGGCAAGGTCTGGCGAAGACCAGGTGCCACTTAAATTTTGGTCCCAGGTGTCGGCTTGTGTCATCGTCCGCGGTGGTCCAAGGGGACCATTGGCCGTGAAGCCTGGCAACAACTTATCCGATATCCACAAAAGGAAACATTACCAAACACTCGGTTGTCTGACAACTGGGAGCAATCAGGAGAAAAATACATGAAAGTCTCTTTGTACATATAATGGCAATACGAATGAATGATTGCTGCGCTATCAACTTTTAAAGAAATGGGGGGGGGGGGTTGTGGAGGTTCCCTTTAAGAACAGATGTCATTAGAGGATAGGACTGACTAAATTTGGGAAATAATAGTCGTAGTTTCTTGATATGTGAAGTGAAGCCTTTTGTCTGTTACCTCATCAGTCCTCATCAGTCAGTGATTACTGACCATAAAATGGCCACAGATGGAGGGTCATCTGATCTCTACCTGGACCCATGTGGATGGGGTCAACCACTGTTAAAGGAAATCTACCATAAGAAATCAACCTATTAATGTTCTCTAAACTTACACCCAGGGTCCGTCCGGTCCAGTGTGCGTTGAAAGCACTGGTGGGCCCTGATGTCTTTTAGCTCCACCCTCCACCAGTGCTGGTCCTGCAGCCACTGACACCACCTATGAAGTCTGTGTTGGGGCTTTAACTAGAGGACACAGATAGAGCTGGGCTGCTGCATGTAGCTATTAGGGAGGGATATGAGAGGGGCCCACAAAATGGAGGGATATGTTGGGGTGGGGGGTTACAATATTGTATATGAGAAGGGGCCCACAATATGAGGGTATATGAGAGGGGGCCTACAATATGGGGAGAATATGAAAGGGAATCCACAATATGGGGGGATATGAGAGAGAGGCCACAATATGGGGGAGTTATGAGAGGGAGCCCACAATATGGTGGGATATGAGACTGAGGCCACAATATGGGGGGATATGAGTGGGGGCCCCTAATATAGGGTGGGGGTATGAGAGGGGGCCTACAATATGGGGGTATATGTGAGGGAGCCCACAATATGGGTAAATATGAAAGGGTGCCCACAATATGGGGGATATGAGAGGGGGCCTACAATATAGGGGAATATCGGATTGGGCCTACAATATGGCGAGGATATCAGAGTCCATAATATGGAAGGATATGGGAAGGAGCCAAAAATTTGGGGGGATATAAGAGGGAGCCTACAATATTTGGAAATTTGAAAGGGGGCCCACAATATGGGGGGTATGAGAGGGGGCCTACAATATGAGGGGATATAAGAGGGGGCCTACAATATGGGGATGATATGAGAGGGAATCCACATTATGTGGGGGATATGAGAGAAAACCCATAATATGGGAGAGTTATGAGAGGGAGCCCACAATATGGGGGCACATGAAAGAGAGCCCACAATATGGGGGAATATGAGCAGGGGCCCACAATATGGGGGGATATTAGAGGGGGTCCACAATATGGGGGGATATAAGAAGGGGCCACAATATGGGTATATGAAAGGGGGCAACAATATAGTGTGGATATTAGAGGGGGGCTGCAATATGGGGGGTATGCATGGGGACCTTAATATAAGGGAAAGATGAGAGGGGGCACAATATGAGGAGGAGATGAGAGGGGTGCACAATATGAAGGGAAATGAGAGACCATAATATGAGGGGGAGATGAGGGGCCCTTTGGAATGCATTAACCCTTGTAATGCCAACACCGATCACCATTGGGAGGGTGAGCTTTTGGAAACTCGAGCTCAATGTAATGGGACAGGTCCACTCAGTCCTGATCAACAATACATCTAACAGGTCATTTGTCTTCACATGAAACCTGTAGTAATCTTATGTACTAATGTAGTGGTTGGTATATGATATCTTAATGCATGGAAAATAAAATTTACAGTTTTTGCAACCCAAATCGTCTGTGTTGTCAGTATGATTAAGTTTCAAAAGCAAAACTAAAGAAACAGACTAAGCATTGGTGGTTCAGTGGTAGAATTCTCGCCTGCCACGCGGGAGGCCCGGGTTCGATTCCCGGCCAATGCAGTCATAGTTTTTTTTTCCTTCAAATTCATCTGAGATTTTGTTAAGCCCATTTGAAAACGCTTATTAAATAAATTGTGTTTTACTTGAATATGGAGTTACAGACTTATTAAAGGGGTGTTTAAAAATATATAGGTGGCCTGTCGGTGGGGGTGGACTGTAGAAAAAGTGAAAATTGTATTTACCTTCTCCGGCGCTCCTGTTGTCATGTGCTGGGGTCCGTTGGTGCCGTGCCCCTGTTTATTCACAGAGGCAGGCATGCTCCCTCCAACAACTTCCACAGGCTTGTCACGGCCACCCGTCCCCTCCTGCCACGCCTGATACAGCATTAGTTTCAATGTGTATTAGGCACAGTGGCAGGAGATGGGTGGGTGTGCCAAGAGGGCGGAAATAGTCGTAGTGGAGCATGTCTGCCACGGTAAAAGTACAGGGACACGGCACCGGCGGACAATGGCGTGGGACAACGGGAGTGCCAGAGAAAGTAAGTGAAAGTTTATTTTTTTATGGCTGGACCGCCCCCTACACCCCCACAGGCTACTTATATATTTTGTAACCAATTGGACAACTCTTTTTAGGCACCATTTTGGCTGATCCATTTTGAATGGTCAACCATTCTTTTGTAAGACCACCCTGTAGAGCAGATGAAAAATCTGGTTGGCTGTGGCCTCCGACGGATGAGCTAATATAAGCACTTTGATTACTTTATAACATGAAGGTGCCCCCACAATAACTTAGCAGAACACCTTGATTGGCTTCAGGTAGACCTCTGGAGGACAAGGGGACATCAAAGCCTTGAGTGTTAGAGACAACAAACGGTCGGAGACTCGTAAAGCTCAAGAAGTGTGTCTTTCCCAAGAACACACTTCATGTCACAATAAAGAGGTGACACCATCTCCATAATTTGAGGCTCCTTGTTAATTTCACACAATGCTGTGGGAAACTTCTAACTCTCCATCTCCCGGGCACAAGAGGTCCTCAACGGAGAGACCAGAACTTGTTGACTATTTTCCATAACGCAAGTGTCCATTGTAGTGTGGGAAACCTAGATCTTTTTGATATTTTTTCTTTACATAATATTAAAGGATTTCTTTGAAGAACATTTCCTTTTTATACATCTGCCATTGATGTTCATCAAAATATTTGGCTGTTGTCCAAAAAGATAAAAGGAAAGAACAACTAAATAATAATAATGTCGTTAATTTCCACATAGAGACAGAGACCTATAGGCCAGTTGGTGTCCAGTTACCATCAAGCTTAGATGGAATATGTCTCATTACTGAAACTTTTGACCCAGGGTCCTCCTGAACCTGGAACTGTTTGACGCCCCATCTGAGATGTCCCCTTTCCTTTTGCCTTGGTCACACTTGTTGGATGAATGGGAAGGTGTCAGGAGAATGGAGAGGTGACAACCACAGTCACAAGACATCCTAGTTCCCAGCTCCTGCCATTTGTTCCTCCTCCACTGGTATGCTCCTCAATGATCTCGTGAAAGTCCTGGGAAAAGTTTTGTAGACTCTTCTTCATGATATGTTACATTTTGAGGACCTTCCGACCTTCTCTTGAAAGTGCATTACTTTACATAGCTTAATTTTGGAATAGAGCAGTGGCTTTGGCCGTGCAGATTGAGAATCACAAAGATCTTGCCCCTAATTCACTGCTACTGACAGTTAAGTGGTGGCTCATTAACTCATAAGGGGGATCCCCCCTCCCTCCAACGAATTGTGTCCCGAATTTAGCTATAGTCTCTACTGGTCTTCTGGTGGAGACGATAGTAAATATGGCGGGCCTGGGGTTCTGCTGGATAAGGCTTTATAAATTTCCCCCATAAGGTTTGAATTTTTGGTGACTATTCTCACAATCACTTGTGAGCTCCAACATGACTACTGTTGTCGAGAAAGCTTTATCTTGTGCCTGTGATTGGATTCCCCATTCTGACCCCAGGCCTGTTCCTACTTACGCTCCTTTGCTGCCAGCCCTGACCTCCTTCTCTGTCTCTGACCCTGAACCTTTGCCTCTTGTCTTGACTTCTTGCCTGTCCCCAACCACGAGATTGCCTGCCGACTCTGTACCTCGCCTTGGCCGTCACCGCGGACAATGTGGCACCTGTGGAATGACCTGGTGGTACCACGTGCAGCAAGTCCAACACGCTCTGGCAAAGACCAGGTGCCACTTAAATTTTTGTCCCAGGTGTCGGCTTGTGTCATCGTCCGCGGTGGTCCAAAGGGTCCACTGCCACTGAAGCCTGGCAATGACTTATCTGATATCCACAAGATAGAGGAAACGTTGCCAAACACTTGGGTGTCTGACGACTGGGAGCAATCAGGAGAAAAATACATGAAAGTCTCTTTGTACATATAATGGCAATGCGAATGAATGATTGGTGCGCTATCAACTTTTAAAGAAATGGGGGGTTTGTGGAGGTTTCCTTTTAATCTTATGTACTAATATAGTGGTTTGTATATGATATCTTAATGAATGGAAAATTAAATTTACAGTTTTTGCAACACACATCGTCTGTGTTGTCAGTATGATTAACTTTCAAAAGCAAAACTTCAGAAACAGACAAAGCATTGGTGGTTCAGTGGTAGAATTCTCGCCTGCCACGCGGGAGGCCCGGGTTCGATTCCCGGCCAATGCAGTCATGTTCTTTTTTTCCTTCAAATTCATCTGAGATTTTGTTAAGCCCATTTGAAAACGCTCTATTAAATAAATTGTGTTTTACTTGAATATGGAGTTACAGACTTATTAAAGGGGTGTTTAAAAATATATAGGTGGCCTGTCGGTGGGGGGTGGACTGTAGAAAAATTGAAACTTATATTTACCTTCTCTGACGTTCCTGTTGTCACGTGCCGCGGTCCGTCGGTACCGTGTCCCTGTTTATTCCCCTCCTGCCACGCCTGATACAGCATTAGTTTCAATGTGAATTAGGCACAGTGGCAGGAGATGGGTGGGTGTGCCAAGAGGGCGGAAATAGTCGTAGTGGAGCAAGTCTGCCATTGTAAAAATACAGAGACAATGGCGGACAATGGTGTGGGACAACGGGAGTGCCGGAGAAAGTAAGTGAAGGTTTATTTTTTTATGGCCGGACCACGCCCTACTATACACCCCCCCCCCACCTCACTCACACACACACAGGCTACTTATATATTTTGTAAACAATTGGACAACTCTTTTTAAGGACCATTTTGGCTGATCCATTTTGAATGGTCAACCATTCTTTTGTAAGGCCACCCTGTAGAGCAGATGAAATATCTGGTTGGCTTTGGCCTCCGACGGATGATCTGATACGATAAGCACTTTGATTACTTTATAACATGAAGGTGCTCCCACAATAACTTAGCAGAACACCTTGATGGTCTTCAAGTAGACCTCTGGAGGACAAGGGGACATCAAAGCCTTGAGTGTTAGAGACAACAAACGGTCGGGGACTCGTAAAGCTCAAGAAGTGTGTCTTTCCCAAGAACACACTTCACGTCACAATAAAGAGGTGACACCATCTCCATAATTTGAGGCTCCTTGGTAATTTCACACAATGCTGTGGGAAACTTCTAACTCTCCGTCTCCCGGGCACAAGAGGTCCTCAACGGAGAGACCAGAACTTGTTGACTATTTTCCATAACGCAAGTGTCCATTGTAGTGTGGGAAACCTAGATCTTTTTTATATTTTTTCTTTACACAATATTGAAGGAATTATATGAAGAACCTTTCCTTTTTATACATCTGCCATTGATGTTCATCAAAATATTGTACAAAAAAATAAAATGAAGGAACAACCAAATAATAATAATGTCTTTAATTTCCACATAGAGACAGAGACCTACGGGCTAGTTGGTGTCCAGTTAGCCTCAAGCTAAGATTGAATATGACTCATTACTGCAACTTTTGACCCAAGGTCCTCTTGAACCTGGAACTGTTTAACACCCCATATGAGATGTCCCCTTTCCTTTTGCCTTGGTCACACTTGGCGAATGAATGGAAAGGTGTCAGGAGAATGGAGAGGTGACAACCACAGGCACAAGACATCCTAGTTCCCAGTTTCTGCCATTTGTTCCTCCTCTACTGAACTGACACACTCCTCAATGAGCTAATGTGGCCAACCCCTTTAAATGTGATATATACACAGCCAATACATGCAGAGGAATAACTATATGAACTATTTGGCGCCTAGTATGATATTGATACAAAAGGAGGAGTCTGAGAAGGGAATAACTCAAAAACACTGAAAAACTTTGTCTATTGGCGTCATGGACCCTTGTTGCATATTGTAATTTTTGGTGGATTAAGGTGAAAGCCAAGGGCTTCCCATTAAAGTCATTCTCCCCTGTGGATACAGCCTATCACACTCAACTGATTGCTATGGGACCTTCAGGATTGCTGACAGGACAAGACGTTCCCAAACGTTTTTATAGTAATAGTTGGGTGCTGGGCAAATTCAAAAGGACTTTGAGAATGGCTTAGAGGACAAAACGAACCCCAAAGTCCTTGGTAGTATAGAGCTGTACAGAGGGACCCATGTTGTGTTGATTATTGGAATGGGGGTCAACCACCACTGTGGTCTTTTAACCCCTTTAAAGGAAACCTACCATCAGAAACCGACCTATTAATGCTTTCTAAGCCAAACTTTATCTACCTTATACATACATTTTAGAAAGAGTCTACTAGGCCGTGGAGTAGCCTGTCCAGAAAATGTACATATTAGGTAGATAAAGTTTGGCTTAGTCTAGAAAGCATTTTAGAATTAGGGAAAAAAAGATTGGAATTTAGTAGTTTAATAGGAACCTACCATCGGATCTACCTTAATAGGGAGATTTTCGATGGTAGTTTTCTTTTAAGTCTGATTCCTTGACCTGATGCCATGACTTATATTTGGAAACATTTATATATAACCCATACAGTATCTCTATCTTTATCATTTGAATTGAAAAAAAATATTATGGATAGACTTCATTTCCAAAATGGTTTGGTTAATATTTCAATGAAAAATTATTTAGCATTAAAAATTTAGCTCAATTTACTTGAATGTTCTAGAGCTGTAATACCTGAAATGGCCCATGGGGCTGTTTTTGGAAATAAGCAGATTTTCCCTTTAAAGTATTTCAAAATAAGTGGAGAGAAAAAAATTAACATCCATTATATTGTTTTAATTTCCAATTACATGTAGAAAACACGTAAATACAAAGTAAACGAAATATAATTTAAATTTACAATGAGTATTTACAATAAAAATTACAAAAAGTCAATAAATTAAAAAACAAAAAAGATAACATTCATGGCCAAGGTCTCCAGACAAGAGATGAAGAATGAATGGAGCTGGGGGCAACTTGGGGGAACAGAGTCCTTTGAACTGACTTTCTACAGCTGTTTGCTTGGAGTGAGGACTGGCTTGACTTGTGTGTCGTAGAGTGTTGGATTTCTCCAAAAGAAGGAGTTTCTGTGGAACTGGAGGGTGAGGGGTGGTGAAGAAATGGTTGACAAGATAGTCTTTCTGGATACATAGTTAAGGGATGTTCAGGGATCCTGGAGATTTGAGGTGGACTTGGTATTATTTGGTTTTGGTCAAGACAAAATGAGTCATCTGATCCCGATTCTTCCCACTCGTTGGGACTCCGCTCTTCTATGTGCTGACATAGTTTTCCGACAACAAAGTCTCTCTTCTTCTCACTTATTGTTGACCGTGAGCATAAGAAACTGGTGGCCTGGCTCAGACCTTCCTGGAACCCATTAGTGAAACCAGACATGGACTTTTTAGCATCTTCTTGCCCTGCGAACAAAAATAAAGAAAAAACATTGTGAATATCCTGCCATTTAGAATCAAATTTCATCATCAAAGTGATCTAGTAACCGAAAATAAATAGGAAGATTAAAATGTCTTCATGTTCTGACATTTCTGCGTTTTAAAGACACAAATTGTACAATTTCTCAAAAATTTTGGAAAACGTATATAGACCCCATTTAGGTCAATGGGGTCAGTATTAGTTTGAAAAATAATTTACACGGAGGATTTGATTAATCCACTACATTAATAGTAAAAATTTTCACATGGGGCAAAGATGAGGAAAAAACACACAAAAATGCCCTGATTCACCCAAATAGTTGCCCGATTAAATGGTCCAAAGTTGGTACAAATAAAAAAGTTGACATGGAATAATGAGAGATATCTCTCACCTGAATTATGACACAGTTTCAAAAATTGCACAGTCTTTTTCAATATGTCAGCTTTCTCTGCTTTGGGATTCTTTAATGACTGTAATATAATAAAGGGAAAGAAAAAAAACATAAGAAATTGTTGCTTAGAATCAAATAAATAAAAATAGTCAAAGACAAGAAAATTAAGTTTCAAATTAGGATTTTGATTTATACATTTTGTCAAATATAACAATAAGTTTTTAAGTGGATAACAGACTATAGATAGATTTAAAAAAAATATCTTTATATATAAAAATATAGAAAACAATTATAAAATTCTGAAACCTAAATTGTGAAACAATTTGATGAAATCTCTCTCTTTCTTTACAGAATCACTAAAAATTATTTACGTTGTCCAATTACTGTCTTAGGAAATGTATACAATTTGTAAGTTTGTAAGTGGAAAACAGACTATATATAGATTTTAAAATTATCTTTATATATAAAAATATAGAAAACAATTATAAAATTCTAAAACCTAAATTGTGAAACAATTTGATGAAATCTCTCTCTCTTTACAGAATAACTCAAAATGATTTACGTTGTACAATTATTGTCTTAGGAAATGTATAAAATTTGTGAGAGTCCTACACACTAGTAGTAGGGCTAAAAAATACAAACATTTTCAATAGCAAAGTCGTTTAACATGTCCGAGTGATCCACCACACGCATCTACCGGTAACACATCACCCTTGAAAGACATGAACTTGCTAAAAGGAAATGACTATCTCACCTCCGGGACTTTCAAGTCTCCACCACCAGGACATCTGTCCCTACTTTTATGGTGGGAACATCGGCCACTAGAGGATCCCCATTAAAAACTTCTAAAAATCTCTCATCAAGAAGTATAAAACTATAAAGTATCAAATGTGAAATGAGTCCAAACCTCATCATGTGTAGCCTCGAGAAGAAGTGTCCTCAAATTCTCCAGACTCTGGTTTATCCTGTCCCGTCTTCTCTTTTCTATGACGGGCTTCATGAGCTGTTGAGAGGATACATGGGATGAGTTTTTTTTATATTCAAATACATTTTTAATAATTATGTTATATTACAACAAAGGTATAATATTTAAGGTCCAAGAAGGAGATATCTAAGGTCCAAAAAGAGTCAAAAATTGGAAAAAAAAACTCTGTTTCCATAGTTTTTTTGTTTAAAAGTCTTGCTGGAAAGAGCAAGTTACTTCTATAAAGTGAAATGCTATTATAGCTGTGTTTCTAGATGGTTCATTACCTTTTTATCTTCTTTTGAGGGGTATGTGTTTCTCATCTTGGCAGTGGTCTGTTCAGTCCAACAGTCAAGAGTGATCTGTAGAGATCAGACACTTGCTTTCTAGCTTAATCCATAGACTCCTCCCTCAAAAGAGACCACTCCCTTGACTCTCTAGCCCCACCCATCAGTCACTATTGTATTGCTCTTAAAGGGATGCTTGGTCCACACCCAGGAGACCAATGACCTGCCCACTGCCTGCCCATGTTCTTCCTGGCTCCTGCCTCAGCACACTCCACATCTATCATTATCATAACAATTACCCAACACCAATACGCAAGTGTGTCCGCAGGTGGTAAATGGGGGTAATGGATAAGTTAGTTATGTGGTGTGAATCAAGGATATGTATGAGCTGAATGGGAACATTATTATGACAACTGGTTAAATGTGTAACGTGTATGGATCCAAGCTATGGACACCACGTTGTCCCCAAATGCATGATGGACAGTATCTTAAGCATAAAGCTCCATAAATCCTTATAGTGATCATACTACATAATGTTATATAGTAGCAGGAGGTGCAACAAACCAAGTCAGTAAGGTAGGAGTTGGTGGGAACCTGGTCAACAAGGCTAGAGGTGAAGACTGACACACTTCGCCTTTTGTCCTGGAGCAGCCTTAACACAATTCACACCAATCTGATAATCACCCGGTGTTTGTCTTCCAAGGTCACAGTGCTAGGTTCCCACATTAATATGAGAACTTGGGTATTGCTCCTGGGGGTCTAGATATATTAGCCATCACTAGGCTGAGATGCTTCAGAAGGTCTTAAGTACTATCTTCCACCCACTTAGGTAGACACCATTGTTGCGTGTTCAAAGTCGGGGAGACCCTATTGTACATTTAGCATTCATGGGGTTTTATACAATGAGTATAAAAAAAAGCTGTGCTCACCTTATTAAGGACTACAGGTTATGCTCCTCGGGTCTCCTGGGTGCTATCACACCAAGAATGAGTCAAATAAGTCAAAACAAGTCCAATATTCACATAACTTATCATTATTTAGTAGCCTCAGGGGTCCTTTGTCAAGAAGGATGCATATCTAAATGTAGGAAACTTTGGTTCTGTTGGTTCCAGAGTATTGTGGTCAGACATAATGGGGCAGATTTACTTACCCGGTCCATTCGTGATTCAGCGACGTGTTCTCTGCAGTGGATTCGGGTCCGGCCGGGATTCATTAAGGCAGTTCCTCCTGTGCTGAAGAGCATCGGAACGCACTCAAGTTCACCGGCCTATTCCTAGTGAAGGTAAGTGCAAGCTCCGCAACACTTTTTTCTTTTTTAAATGCGTTGGTTTTTCCGAATCCATCGGGTTTTCGTTCGACCACGCCCCCCGATTTCCGTCACGTGCGCCAAAATCCCGGGGTAATACAGGGAAAATTGGCGCAAATCGGAAATATTCGGGTAACACGTCGGGAAACCGAGAATCGGGCCCTTAGTAAATGACCCCCAATGACTCATTACCCCAAAGTCCTTACCCGACTCTGGCATTTGCCCCATAAAGCAAAACCCCAGATGAGCCTCTGTGCATAAAGACCTACAAGAACCAATTTAAAAGTGTGAAAGTAGTATATTTTATATGAAGAAGGAAGAAGCTATGTAGACCTTTAATGGAATCTTTCAAAATTTTCTGACTAAACTCCCCATGGAATGATCTCTTGACCGAGCATGCATGTGTTTTAAGGGGGAAGAGGGGAGTAAGCCACTGGCAGACACCTCAGGCCATAGTTATCTCCGATCTACTTCTTACACATTAGTGTGCACAAGTGTAACATATACATGGTCAACCTTAGGCCCCATGTACATGACCGTAAAGGTGGTCACCGTTTGGTGAGTCTCACAGCACCGCAACCCAGCCAGGCACTCATCACCTATACTTTGCCGGATTGGCTCCTATGAAGAGAGGAGGTGGGAGGGGTTCTCAACCCAACTCCTCTGCACCTGACCGGGCTATGCCCGGTTCAACCTCGGGTGGGCACATGTACGAATGCCTGAAGCATTAGGTTTCCAAGGAACCTAGAGAAGATGGAAGGGAACACTTTCCTATACTCTGCAGTTTTTTTTAACTGAATTTTACCTATTAGTCATCATCAACCTATAATCTTGGACCTTTCAATTTCCAGGAACTACTTGCAGCTAATGGCGGATACATAAAAGTCAAGGGTAATATTAAGCTTTGTAATGGAGGCCTGCAATCTTCCAGATCCAGACCTTTAACCAGGAGGGACATTTGATATACCCATTGATACCTATTGCTTTCTATATATGTTAAACACTTTCCTCTCAGAGTAGATGGTGGATGGTGTCCTGATACGGGTCAAAGCTGAAGTCAAGTCTTCTGTCTTCAGGTAGTCCTTAGCTCCAAGGAGCTTGACTAAAACTGATCTTCATGAAAACATGGATTTTATGCATAGGCGAGGAAAGACGGCTAACTAGATGATGCTATCTATGAATTATGGTGCTATGGTGGTTTTTGGCCAACTGCTTGCTTGACCGCCATATACTTCTATAGTTCACCCATATACTGTATATACTCGGTTTGATTACGGTAAAGTCTAATCTTCCACAAGAACCGGGCATGTGGAAACTCCACAAGCTTGGTAGTGTTCATCGTAAAACTACTCTTGACTGAGCATCAATTACTACAACTTTTGATTTGGACGACCTTATCCTAATCTCTATGGGACCATTAAACTCAGATTAGTTCAATGATCCTTAGACGTTAGAAAATATTTGACCAAATGGATCCAATCAGACTTTGTTACTTTGTTCTCCAGTGATGACTACCTTCAGTCCATAAGACAAAAATTTTCAAGAACTTTCAGGAGTTTAGGAATGAGCACGATGTAGGTGAAAAATATGTGCAGCTATTAGCCCCAGGAGATTCAAACAAATCTTCTGATTTAGGGGCAGATGTGAGCCCCTTTATGAATCAACTTGTTTAGGTCCAAATGTGTCAACCAATGGGTTCTACTATTCAAACTTTTTGAATAATCTGTTAACATGTAACAGACATAACTCCAGGGGGGTAAGTACATGGGGGGCCCCAAGACAAGACATGCCCCACCCTGAAAATGCAGATCATCCAGAGGGCAGAGGGATAGTGTTATTTCAGGGTTGTGGCACAGGAGAAGTCAGAAGGGTCATCATCCCATTTGTCTCTCTACCTCACCCTTCCAAGTGTGTCCCGGTGGCTGTCCTCACACCCCACAGCATGTCCATCAGGTCAGGAACAGAAAAAACATCACAATCCAAACAATGTGTGGACCTTATGAGGAGTCATTTGCATAAAAGAATTTAGGTTGGGGAAGTGTCCAACAAAAATCTAATGCAGACGTATAATCCTTATGCTATATCTTACCATATTTTTCTCTAGCCCCTACCGATTACGAGACAATTATTTCTGTTAATTCCAACCCACAATATTCTAATTTGGTTTGGGTGGAGCAGGATCATTCAGTCAGGCACCACCCACCTGCCGGTAGGTAGTCTATTTATCGTATCGGTTGGCAAGAATAATGATGCTGATTTCTCAGGAATGGTGAGGGCCGTGTCGCGAGCATTGGAACAAGACCTGATATAGGATGCAAAGATCTGCCATTACCATGTCCTCATCATCATCTCTCATAATGAAACATCCACCTGTGAGGTCTCCAACCCAACATCATCATGCTCTCTTCTCTCCCCCTCAACCTCTGCTCTCCTCTTCCCATGTCTAAACCGGTCAATTGACGTCGGTGGTATCAAGTTTGATATAATAACAGCGACATACAAACCTGTCCCCTCCATACATCTCTGATATAACCTCCTGATAACTATCTAAATGTCACCCTTGGCCCTCACATGACCTTCTGCTTTAATCTCCTCTTCACCCAGACTTCTCCTGGGCTTCTCCCAAACTCTGGATTTTAGGCTTCTCCTGACCATTGAAGACTTCCAAACAGTGGTATATCTTGAAGCTGATGGGCCCCAGTCTGTACTAGGCCTCGGATGACAATGTATGGTTACATATGGGAAAGTGACACCTTATGGGCCCCGTAAGCCTATTGAGCCCAGTTGTGTTTCAACCGCACCCTCTGCACCCCTTCAAGTTATGCCTCTACTTCCAAAGAAACCTGGAACCATACGTCTTCAGGAAAACCTACAACATACATTACCCCATGGACCTGCTGAGAAGCTGAGTGAGCCGGATTGTTCCTACTCTTGATACTACTCCAGATATGGTAGAAATAAGACTAATCATCTCTTTTATTGGACGATTCATAACCCCACGATCAGGACTTAGTCGCCTTGGGTTTGGAAGCCAACAGAACACTACGCAGTGTTATATGCTGGTACTGGTTCTGCTCTATATTTTAGAAGACCTGCCTGGACAGCAGACCAGATATGGTAGAACCCCACACTGCCAGTTACTGGACAGATGAACCCAATGGCAGGTTGCCACATTGAGGAAGGAGCGTAGATGTTATACAAGTGTCTTGGCCTCATTAGTGGTTCCCCGATGGTATGGACCATAAGGTCCGCTGATAGAAGGAAAGCTTTTCTATAATCAGACTGGTGGCACTGTGCTTCCAATTTGTTTGTCTTCTTCTAGATCAATGTTATAGGCTTACAGGTTGGACCTGAGTCTTCAGGCAGGACATACTTAAGGGTGAAGTGGGATAATATTATTTCAGAGTTGTTCCCTTCCTCATAAGTGTGTCCCGGTGTCAGTCCTCACACTTCATCCTGTGTCCAGAGAGGGAGAGAAAAACATCACAAGGCAAACAGTGAGGGTGAGGCTGCCGGCCACATGACCTTATGTACAGGGATAGCGTCATCTGGGGGGCACATGGCCTCATGTACAATGATAGCGCCATCTGGGGGGCACATGGCCTCATGTACAATGATAGCGCCATCTGGGGGGCACATGGCCTTATGTACAGGGATAGCGCCATCTGGGGGGCACATGGCCTCATGTACAGGGATAGCGCCATCTGGGGGGCACATGGCCTCATGTACAGGGATAGCGCCATCTGGGGGGCACATGGCCTTATGTACAGGGATAGCGCCATCTGGGGGGCACATGGCCTCATGTACAGGGATAGCGCCATCTGGGGGGCACATGGCCTCATGTACAGGGATAGCGCCATCTGGGGGGCACATGGCCTCATGTACAGGGATAGCGCCATCTGGGGGGCACATGGCCTCATGTACAGGGATGGCGCCATCGGGGGGGCACATGGCCTTATGTACAGGGATAGCGCCATCTGGGGGGCACATGGCCTCATGTACAGGGATAGCACCATCTGGGGGCACATGGCCTCATGTACAGGGATAGCGCCATCTGGGGGGCACATGGCCTCATGTACAGGGATGGCGCCATCGGGGGGGCACATGGCCTTATGTACAGGGATAGCGCCATCTGGGGGGCACATGGCCTCATGTACAGGGATAGCGCCATCTGGGGAGCACATGGCCTCATGTACAGGGATAGCACCATCTGGGGGGCACATGGCCTCATGTACAGGGATAGCGCCATCTGGGGGGCACATGGCCTCATGTACCGGGATAGCACCATCTGGGGGGCACATGGCCTTATGTACAAGGATAGCGCCATCTGGGGGGCACATGGCCTTATGTACAAGGATAGCGCCATCTGGGGGGCACATGGCCTCATGTACAGGGATAGCGCCATCTGGGGGGCACATGGCCTCATGTACCGGGATAGCACCATCTGGGGGGCACATGGCCTTATGTACAAGGATAGCGCCATCTGGGGGGCACATGGCCTCATGTACAAGGATAGCGCCATCTGGGGGGCACATGGCCTTATGTACAAGGATAGCGCCATCTGGGGGGCACATGGCCTTATGTACAGGGATAGCACCATCTGGGGGGCACATGGCCTCATGTACAGGGATAGCGCCATCTGGGGGGCACATGGCCTCATGTACCGGGATAGCACCATCTGGGGGGCACATGGCCTTATGTACAAGGATAGCGCCATCTGGGGGGCACATGGCCTTATGTACAAGGATAGCGCCATCTGGGGGGCACATGGCCTCATGTACAGGGATAGCGCCATCTGGGGGGCACATGGCCTCATGTACAGGGATAGCGCCATCTGGGGGGCACATGGCCTCATGTACAGGGATAGCGCCATCTGGGGGGCACATGGCCTCATGTTCAGGGATAGCCCCATCTGGGGGGCACATGGCCTTATGTACAGGGATAGCGCCATCTGGGGGGCACATGGCCTTATGTACAGGGATAGCGCCATCTGGGGGGCACATGGCCTCATGTACAGGGATAGCACCATCTGGGGGCACATGGCCTCATGTACCGGGATAGCACCATCTGGGGGGCACATGGCCTTATGTACAGGGATAGCGCCATCTGGGGGGCACATGGCCTCATGTACAGGGATAGCACCATCTGGGGGCACATGGCCTCATGTACCGGGATAGCACCATCTGGGGGGCACATGGCCTTATGTACAGGGATAGCACCATCTGGGGGCACATGGCCTCATGTACCGGGATAGCGCCATCTGGGGGGCACATGGCCTTATGTACAGGGATAGCGCCATCTGGGGGCACATGGCCTTATGTACAGGGATAGCACCATCTGGGGGCACATGGCCTTATGTACAGGGATAGCACCATCTGGGGGCACATGGCCTCATGTACAGGGATAGCGCCATCTGGGGGGCACATGGCCTCATGTACAGGGATAGCGCCATCTGGGGGGCACATGGCCTTATGTACAGGGATAGCGCCATCTGGGGGGCAGGTGAGGGAGCACAGCTTTACATGCTGGTACCAGATCCACCTCTTCTCCTGTGGACGGGTTTATGGTCTCTCCTGGTCCAGGACACAGACAGGTCCTTCCTCCTATGACTATAAGAAGTGTGAAAGTGATGTGAGGTGTGATACTGTCTGATTAGCTACTGTATCTAATCCACTCCTGTGTGATACTGTCTGATTAGCTACTGTATCTAATCCACTCATGTGTGATACTGTCTGATTAGCTATTGTATCTAATCCACTCCTGTGTGATACTGTCTGATTAGCTATTGTATCTAATCCACTCCTGTGTGATACTGTCTGATTAGCTATTGTATCTAATCCTACCATGTGTGATACTGTCTGATTAGCTACTGTATCTAATCCACTCCTGTGTGATACTCTCTGATTAGCTACTGTATCTAATCCACTCCTGTGTGATACTGTCTGATTAGCTATTGTATCTAATCCACTCCTGTGTGATACTCTCTGAGAGGCTATTGTATCTAATCCACTCCTGTGTGATACTCTCTGATTACCTATTGTATCTAATCCACTCCTGTGTGATACTCTCTGATTACCTATTGTATCTAATCCACTCCTGTGTGATACTCTCTGATTACCTATTGTATCTAATCCACTCCTGTGTGATACTCTCTGATTACCTATTGTATCTAATCCACTCCTGTGTGATACTCTCTGATTAGCTATTGTATCTAATCCACTCCTGTGTGATACTCTCTGATTACCTATTGTATCTAATCCACTCCTGTGTGATACTCTCTGATTACCTATTGTATCTAATCCACTCCTGTGTGATACTCTCTGATTACCTATTGTATCTAATCCAATCCTGTGTGATACAGTCTGCTGAGCTGTGTATCTAATCCTATCCTGTGTGATACTGACTGCTGAGCTGTGTATCTAATCCTATCCTGTGTGATACTGACTGCTGAGCTGTGTATCTAATCATATCATGTGTGATACTGCCTGCTGAGCTGTGTATCTCATCCTATCCTGTGTGATACTGCCTGCTGAGCTGTGTATCTAATCCTATCCTGTGTGATACTGACTGCTGAGCTGTGTATCTAATCCTATCCTGTGTGATACTGACTGCTTAGCTGTGTATCTAATCCTATCCTGTGTGATACTGTCTGCTGAGCTGTGTATCTGATCCTCTCCTGTGTGATACTGCCTGCCGAGCTGTGTATCTAATCCTATCCTGTGTGATACTGTCTGCTGAGCTGTGTATCTAATCCTATCATGTGTGTTACTGTCTGATTAGTCATTGTATCTAATCCTATCCTGTGTGATACTGTCTGCTGAGCTGTGTATCTAATCCTATCCTGTGTGATACTGACTGCTGAGCTGTGTATCTAATCATATCCTGTGTGATACTGTCTGCTGAGCTGTGTATCTAATCCTATCATGTGTGATACTCTCTGCCGAGCTGTGTATCTAATCCAATCCTGTGTGATACAGTCTGCTGAGCTGTGTATCTAATCCTATCATGTGTGATACTGTCTCCTGAGCTGTGTATCTAATCCAATCCTGTGTGATACCGTCTGCTGAGCTGCGTATCTAATCCTATCCTGTGTGATACCGTCTGCTGAGCTGTGCATCTAATCCTATCCTGTGTGATACTGCCTGCTGATCTGTGTATCTAATCCTATCCTGTGTGATACTGTCTGCTGAGCTTTGTATCTAATCCTATCCTGTGTGATACTGTCTCATGAGCTGTGTATCTAATCCAATCCTGTGTGAGACCGTCTGCTGAGCTGTGTATCTAATCCTATCCTGTGTGATACTGTCTGCTGAGCTGTGTATCTAATCCTATCCTGTGTGATACTGTCTCCTGAGCTGTGTATCTAATCCAATCCTGTGTGAGACCGTCTGCTGAGCTGTGTATCTAATCCTATCCTGTGTGATACTGTCTGCTGAGCTGTGTATCTAATCCTATCCTGGGTTCTTGTCTACTGAGCTGTGTATCTCATCCTATCCTGTGTGATACTGTCTGCTGAGCTGTGTATCTAATCCTATCCTGTGTGATACTGTCTGCTGAGCTGTGTATCTAATCCTATCCTGTGTGATACTGTCTGCTGAGCTGTGTATCTCATCCTATCCTGTGTGATACTGCCTGCTGAGCTGTGTATCTAATCCTATCCTGTGTGATACTGTCTGCTGAGCTGCGTATCTAATCCTATCCTGTGTGGTACTGTCTGCTGAGCTGTGTATCTAATCCTATCCTGTGTGATACAGTCTGCTGAGCTGTGTATCTAATCCTATCCTGTGTGATACTGCCTGCTGAGCTGTGTATCTAATCCTATCCTGTGTGATACTGTCTGCTGAGCTCTGTATCTAATCCTTTCCTGTGTGATACTGTCTGCTGAGCTGTGTATCTAAGCTTTTCATGTTGGATACGTTCCTTTGTATCTAAGACATCCATTGTGATACTTTATGCTCAGATACTGGGGTCGCTCATTCAGGCAGAATATGTCACATATGGTTTGCACCCTATTTATAAAGTGTGGGTGCACAATATTGGGTGATTTGCTGACACACCCAACTTTTCTGGGTGCACATTTTTGGCTCCTCTTGGGAATCCATCACTTTTCCTGCAATTCGAGTTTTCGGACATGTTTTTGGCACAATTTTGGACGCAAATTTGGAGCAGCAAAAATCTGGTGCAGGGAGGTCTATGTCCCCTCATCAATGGGGAGTGGGTTAGATCCGAACACCATCCCATCCTGCGCCGTGTATCTAAGTCTATCATGTTCCATACTGTCAGCTGAGATTGTGTGGCTGAGCTAATAATATATCTAAGTCTATTTATTAGGTGTGATGTATCTAAGCCTATCTTCTGTGATTAGGAGTGATGTATCTAAGCCTGTTCTGTGTAATGCTCTGCTGCTCACCCGGTGTATATAAGGCGACCCTACATATAAGTAGCTGATATACCGCTGTATCATATCATAGTGTCTGATATACTAGTGTATCTAAGCCTATCTGTTGTGATACTGCGCTGATGGAAATCATTGGGGCTTATTTACTAAGGGTCCCACGGACTGTACTTTAGTCGGATATTCTGTTTTCGGATTTGCGCCGCTGGGACAGGCGTTTAGAAGGGGATTGTGTTGCACGCGATTGGATTTTGGCGCAGCAGCGGCGGCTTTCATGTGACAGAAATCGGACGATCCGACTGATTTGGACTACGCGCGGGATTTAACATTCAAATTGTGTCGCAAGACAATGCACTTACATGCACCAGGAAGAAGAAGGTGAACTCCGGGGACCTGAGCGGGTAAGCGACACATGCAGGATATCGGGTACATGATCTTAGTGACTCCCCGCACAGCGCATTATACACGACAATGCACTTACATGCACCAGGAAGAAGAAGGTGAACTCCGGGGACCTGAGCGGGGAAGCGACACATGCAGGATATCGGGCGCAGGATCTTAGTGACTCCCCGCACAGCGCATTATACACGGACAATGCACTTACATGCACCAGGAAGAAGAAGGTGAACTCCAGGGACCTGAGCGGGGAAGGGACACATGCAGGATATCGGGCGCAGGATCTTAGTGACTCCTCGCACAGCGCATTATACACGGACAATGCACTTACATGCACCAGGAAGAAGAAGGTGAACTCCAGGGACCTGAGCGGGGAAGTGACACATGCAGGATATCGGACGCACGATCTTAGTGACTCCCCGCACAGCGCATTATACACGGACAATGCACTTACATGCACCAGGAAGAAGAAGGTGAACTCCGGGGACCTGAGCGGGTAAGCGACACATGCAGGATATCGGGCGCACGATCTTAGTGACTGCCCGCACAGCGCATTATACACGGACAATGCACTTACATGCACCAGGAAGAAGAAGGTGAACTCCAGGGACCTGAGCGGGGAAGCGACACATGCAGGATATCGTACGCAGGATCTTAGTGACTCCCCGCACAGCGCATTATACACGGACAATGCACTTACATGCACCAGGAAGAAGAAGGTGAACTCCTGGGACCTGAGCGGGGAAGCGACACATGCAGGATATCGGGCGCAGGATCTTAGTGAATCGCGGCAGACCCAAATCCACGTCGGAACTCCAAGGGACCGGGTAAGTAAATGTGCCCCAATGTCTCTATCATTTCTAAAAACTCTCTGAACCTCTGGATATTACGATGTGTGGTGGAGCTGCTGAGCTATTATTTTGGCCTGTCAGGTGTGTTACAGAGCTGGTGTATCTAAGCCCATCATGTGTGATACTGCCTTTCTGAATGGCCCATTAGGGGTACAGTAAATGAGCACATTGTTGGTGCGGTGGTAATTACAGAGGCCGGGCTGATCATTGTCCTTCTCCGCCTCAGCGCTTGCTCCATCTTCTCCTCCTCCTTCTCTCTAGGAAGTCTCCATGACCATTCTTCTGCTAATTCTACGGCTGATTACCCCCTACCCTTCCGCTCCTGCCTCCCGTGAAGGTCCCTCATTGTGGCCTCATGCCCACCTGCCAGGCCACCCCCAACAATTCATTTGCGCTCTGCCTCCTGCCCAAACATTCAGCCTTAGTGACTTGTGCCTAATCCCAAAATGAAAGTCCCAATCTGTTCCAGGCGTGGACGGTCAATGTCCAGAGATCAAACAATATGGGAAAGAAAAGCACAAGGAAATGACCAAAATTCTAAAAGTTTTTGAATGTGGAATAAGTGAAGACCTCCTTGGAGGACCAAGGAGTCCCCTCATAACCCCAATGATTTTCGAGTTCTTGCTTCATAGTTCAGAATGTTCCAAGGACACAGAAACTTGAAGATGTATCGTTAGTTGGACCATGAAGGACTTGGAGGTCTCTTACGACATGGGCAGATGTCCACTCATACTAGTGTCTAGATAACATGAGCTTCTTCTAACATTGATAGGTCTCGGATGGTCAAGGATCTGGATCATAGCTAGAACATACAATGGACAGAACTTCTCTATTTTTGAATGCTCTGTTGGTTTTGGATTCAAAAACCGCATGGAAAAACAAAAATATGGAAACTAAACCTCTGGAGGCCAAATAAATCATTTCTCTTCATTCCATAGTCAAGTAGACCCTCATGTGAAACAAGATGCATGTACTCATGTGACCTTGTGGCGCAACGGTAGCGCGTCTGACTCCAGATCAGAAGGTTGCGTGTTCAAATCACGTCGAGGTCAGTTGATGTTTTTATTGCCGCAATTCTGCTACGACACCAGATAATTAGCTTGTGATCAGGGGGTGAACCTAAACTCTCTTCTGCCTGATGTGAGCTATAAAATGGCGCCCCCTCTGCCCATCAAGTTGTAATGTATCCAGTTATTTCTTTTTTTTAGTAAGGGGGTTCTCCATGCTGCTTCTCACACCAATGATAACATCAGGTATGAAGAGATATTATTTTCAAGTGTCAGGTCCTGCTTTGTAGCATCTAACTGCATCCATGATGCCGCCCCCCATCTTGCTGCCTGAGGCGAGAGGCTCAAATCGCCTCGTGGCTGATGCACCCCCTGGTTGTGATCTTAAGAACTTTTGGGGAAGCCCCCAACAGTAATTTTGACTAGGACCTTAAACATTTACAACCCAACTCTTTAGAAAGATGTCCAGGTGTCTCTTGAAGATGAACAAAGTATTCGCCATAACATTATTTTGTGGAAGAAAGCTCCATAGTCCACAATAAATAATTGCCTCTGCTCTAGGTGTAGAGGATGCCCCCTGTCTATGGTGATGGTAGGACCTCCTCTCCTCTAGGTGTAGAGGATGCCTCCTGTCTATGGTGATGGTAGAACCTCCTCTCCTCTAGGTGTAGAGGATTCCCCCTGTCTATGGTGATGGTAGACCTGCCTCTCCTCTCGGTGTAGAGGATGCCCCCTGTCTATGGTGATGGTAGAACCTCCTCTCCTCTCGGTGTAGAGGATGCCCCCTGTCTATGGTGATGGTAGAACCTCCTCTCCTCTAGGTGTAGAGGATGCCCCTGTCTATGGTGATGGTAGAACCTCCTCTCCTCTAGGTGTAGAGGATGCCCCCTGTCTATGGTGATGGTAGAACCTCCTCTCCTCTAGGTGTAGAGGATTCCCCCTGTCTATGGTGATGGTAGACCTGCCTCTCCTCTCGGTGTAGAGGATGCCCCCTGTCTATGGTGATGGTAGAACCTCCTCTCCTCTCGGTGTAGAGGATGCCCCCTGTCTATGGTGATGGTAGAACCTCCTCTCCTGTAGGTGTAGAGGCTGCCCCCTGTCTATGGTGATGGTAGAACCTCCTCTCCTCTAGGTGTAGAGGATTCCCCCTGTCTATGGTGATGGTAGACCTGCCTCTCCTCTCGGTGTAGAGGATGCCCCCTGTCTATGGTGATGGTAGAACCTCCTCTCCTCTCGGTGTAGAGGATGCCCCCTGTCTATGGTGATGGTAGAACCTCCTCTCCTCTAGGTGTAGAGGATGCCCCTGTCTATGGTGATGGTAGAACCTCCTCTCCTCTAGGTGTAGAGGATGCCCCCTGTCTATGGTGATGGTAGAACCTCCTCTCCTCTAGGTGTAGAGGATTCCCCTGTCTATGGTGATGGTAGAGCCTCCTCTCCTCTAGGTGTAGAGGATGCCTCTGTCTATGGTGATGGTAGAACCTACTCTCTCCTCTAGGTGTAGAGGATGTCCCCTGTCTATAGTGATGGTAGAACCTCCTTTCCTTTAGGTGTAGAGGATGTCCCCTGTCTATGGTGATGGTAGAACCTCCTCTCCTCTAGGTGTAGAGGATGCCCCCTGTCTATAGTGATGGTAGAACCTCCTCTCCTCTAGGTGTAGAGGATGCCCCCTGTCTATGGTGATGGTAGAATCCCCTCTCCTCTAGGTGGAGAGGATGCCCCCTGTCTATGGTGATGATAGAACCTCCTCTCCTCTAGGTGTAGAGGATGCCCCCTGTCTATGGTGATGGTAGAACCTCCTCTCCTCTAGGTGTAGAGGATGCCCCCTGTCTATGGTGATGGTAGAACCTCCTCTCCTCTAAATGTAGAGGATGCCCCCTGTCTATGGTGATTGTAGAAGCTCCTCTCCTGTAGGTGTAGAGGATGCCCCCTGTCTATGGTGATGGTAGAATCCCCTCTCCTCTAGGTGCAGAGGATGCCCCCTGTCTATGGTGATGGTAGAGCCTCCTCTCCTCTAGGTGTAGAGGATGCCTCCTGTCTATGTTGATGGTAGAACCTCCTCTCCTCTAGGTGTAGAGGATGACCCCTGTCTATGGTGATGGTAGAAGCTCCTCTCCTGTAGGTGTAGAGGATGCCCCCTGTCCATGGTGATGGTAGAACCTCCTCTCCTCTAGGTGTAGAGGATGCCCCCTGTCTATGGTGATGATAGAAACTCCTCTCCTCTAGCTGTAGAGGATGCCCTCTGTCTATGGTGATTGTAGAAGCTCCTCTCTTGTAGGTGTAGAGGATGACCCCTGTCTATGGTGATGGTAGAACCTCCTCTCCTCTAGCTGTAGAGGATGACCCCTGTCTATGGTGATGGTAGAACCGCCTCTCCTCTAGGTGTAGAGGATGTCCTCTGTCTATGGTGATTGTAGAAGCTCCTCTCTTGTAGGTGTAGAGGATGACCCCTGTCTATGGTGATGGTAGAACCTCCTCTCCTGTAGGTGTAGAGGATGCCCCCTGTCTATGGTGATGGTAGAATCCCCTCTCCTCTAGGTGTAGAGGATGCCCCCTGTCTATGGTGATTGTAGAAGCTCCTCTCCTGTAGGTGTAGAGGATGCCCCCTGTCCATGGTGATGGTAGAACCTCATCTCCTCTGGGTGTAGAGGATGCCCCCTGTCTATGGTGATGATAGAACCTCCTCTCCTTTAGCTATAGAGGATGCCCCCTGTCTATGGTGATTGTAGAAGCTCCTCTCCTCTAGCTATAGAGGATGCCCCCTGTCTATGGTGATTGTAGAAGCTCCTCTCCTGTAGGTGTAGAGGATGCCCCCTGTCTATGGTGATTGTAGAAGCTCCTCTCCTGTAGGTGTAGAGGATGCCCCCTGTCTATGGTGATTGTAGAAGCTCCTCTCCTGTAGGTGTAGAGGATGCCCCCTGTCTATGGTGATTGTAGAAGCTCCTCTCCTGTAGGTGTAGAGGATGCCCGTCTGTCTATGGTGATGGTAGAACCTCCTCTCCTTTAGGTAAAGAGGATGTCCACTGTCTATGGTGATTGTAGAAGCTCCTCTCCTGTAGGTGTAGAGGATGCCCCCTGTCTATGGTGATGGTACAACCTTCTCTCCTCTAGGTATAGAGGATGCTCCCTGTCTATGGTGATGGTAGAAGCTCCTCTCTTGTAAGTGTAGAGGATGCCTCCTGTCTATGGTGATGGTAGAACCTCCTCTCCTCTAGGTGTAGAGGATGCCCCCTGTCTATGGTGATGGTAGAACCTCCTCTCCTTTAGGTGTAGAGGATGTCCCCTGTCTATGGTGATGGTAGAACCTCCTCTCCTCTAGGTGTAGAGGATGCTCCTGTCTATGGTGATTGTAGAACCTCCTCTCCTCTAGGTGTAGAGGATGCCCCCTGTCTATGGTGATTGTAGAAGCTCCTCTCCTCTAGGTGTAGAGGATGCCCCCTGTCTATGGTGATGACAGAACCTCCTCTCCTGTAGGTGTAGAGGATGCTCCCTGTCTATGGTGATTGTAGAAGCTCCTCTCCTGTAGGTGGAGAGGATGCCCGTCTGTCTATGGTGATGGTAGAACCTCCTCTCCTCTAGGTGTAGAGGATGACCCCTGTCTATGGTGATTGTAGAAGCTCCTCTCCTGTAGGTGTAGAGGCTACCCCCTGTCTATGGTGATGGTAGAAGCTCCTCTCTTGTAGGTGTAGAGGATGCCTCCTGTCTATGGTGATGGTAGACCCTCCTCTCCTCTAGGTGTAGAGGATGCCCCCTGTCTATGGTGATGGTAGAACCTCCTCTCCTTTAGGTGTAGAGGATGCCCCTGTCTATGGTGATGGTAGAACCTCCTCTCCTCTGGGTGTAGAGGATGCCCCCTGTCTATGGTGATGGTAGAACCTCCTCTCCTTTAGGTGTAGAGGATGCCCCCTGTCTATGGTGATGGTAGAACCTCCTCTCCTCTAGGTGTAGAGGATGCTCCTGTCTATGGTGATTGTAGAAGCTCCTCTCCTCTAGGTGTAGAGGATGCCCCCTGTCTATGGTGATGATAGAACCTCCTCTCCTCTAGGTGTAGAGGATGCCCCCTGTCTATGGTGATGGTAGAACCTCCTCTCCTCTAGGTGTAGAGGATGCTCCTGTCTATGGTGATTGTAGAAGCTCCTCTCCTCTAGGTGTAGAGGATGCCCCCTGTCTATGGTGATGGTAGAATCCCCTCTCCTCTAGGTGTAGAGGATGCCCCTGTCTATGGTGATTGTAGAAGCTCCTCTCCTGTAGGTGTAGAGGATACCCCCTGTCCATGGTGATGGTAGAACCTCCTCTCCTCTAGGTGTAGAGGATGCCCCCTGTCTATGGTGATGGTAGAACCTCCTCTCCTCTAGGTGTAGAGAATGCCCCCTGTCTATGGTGATGATAGAACCTCCTCTCCTCTAGCTGTAGAGGATGCCCCCTGTATATGGTGATTGTAGAAGCTCCTCTCCTGTAGGTGTAGAGGATGCCCCCTGTCTATGGTGATTGTAGAAGCTCCTCTCCTGTAGGTGTAGAGGATGCCCCTGTCTATGGTGATGGTAGAACCTCCCCTCCTCTAGGTGTAGGGGATGCCCCCTGTCTATGGTGATTGTAGAAGCTCCTCTCCTGTAGGTGTAGAGGATGCCCCCTGCCTATGGTGATGGTAGAACCTCCTCTCCTCTAGGTGTAGAGGATGCCCCCTGTCTATGGTGATGGTAGAACCTCCTCTCCTCTAGGTGTAGAGGGTGCCCCCTGTCTATGGGGATGATAGAACCTCCTCTCCTCTAGCTGTAGAGGATGCCCCCTGTCTATGGTGATTGTAGAAGCTCCTCTCCTGTAGGTGTAGAGGATGCCCCCTGCCTATGGTGATGGTAGAACCTCCTCTCCTCTAGCTATAGAGGATGTCCCCAGTCTATGGTGATGGTAGAACCTCCTCTCCTCTAGGTGTAGAGGATGCCCCCTGTCTATGGGGATGATAGAACCTCCTCTCCTCTAGCTGTAGAGGATGCCCCCTGTCTATGGTGATTGTTGAAGCTCCTCTCCTGTAGGTGTAGAGGATGCCCCCTGCCTATGGTGATGGTAGAACCTCCTCTCCTCTAGCTATAGAGGATGTCCCCAGTCTATGGTGATGGTAGAACCTCCTCTCCTCTAGGTGTAGAGGATGCCCCCTGTCTATGGGGATGATAGAACCTCCTCTCCTCTAGCTGTAGAGGATTCCCCCTGTCTATGGTGATTGTAGAAGCTCCTCTCCTGTAGGTGTAGAGGATGCCCCCTGTCTATGGTGATGGTAGAACCTCCTCTCCTCTAGGTGTAGAGGATGCCCCCTGTCTATGGTGATGGTAGAACCTCCTCTCCTGTAGGTGTAGAGGATGCCCCCTGTCTATGGTGATGGTAGAACCTCCTCTCCTCTAGGTGTAGAGGATGCCCCCTGTCTATGGTGATGGTAGAACCTCCTCTCCTCTAGGTGTAGAGGATGCCCCCTGTCTATGATGATGGTAGAACCTCCTCCCCTCTAGGTGTAGAGGATTCCCCCTGTCTATGGTGATGGTAGAACCTCCTCTCCTCTAGGTGTAGAGGATGCCCCCTGTCTATGGTGATGGTAGAACCTCCTCTCCTTTAGGTGTAGAGGATGCCCCCTGTCTATGGTGATGGTAGAACCTCCTCTCCTCTAGGTGTAGAGGATGTCCCCCTGTCTATGTTGATGGTAGAACCTCCTCTCCTCTAGCTGTAGAGGATGCCCCCTGTCTATGGTGATTGTAGAGCCACCTCTCCTCTAGGCACAGAGGATGTCTCCTGTCTATGCTGATGGTAGAACCACCTCTCCTCCTGGTGTAGAGGATGTCCCCTGTCTATGGTGATGGTAGAACCTCCTCTCCTCTAGGTGTAGAGGATGCCCCCTGTTTATGGTGATGGTAGAACCTCCTCTCCTGTTGGTGTAGAGGATGCCCCCTGTCTATGGTGATGGTAGAAGCTCCTCTCTTGTAGGTGTAGAGGATGCCTCCTGTCTATGGTGATGGTAGAACCTCCTCTCCTTTAGGTGTAGAGGATGCCCCCTGTCTATGGTGATGGTAGAACCTCCTCTCCTTTAGGTGTAGAGGATGCCCCCTGTCTATGGTGATGGTAGAACCTCCTCTCCTCTAGGTGTAGAGGATGCCCCTCTGTCTATGGTGATGGTAGACCCTCCTCTCCTCTAGGTGTAGAGGATGTCCCTTGTCTATGGTGATGGTAGAACCTCCTCTCCTCTAGGTGTAGCGGATGCCCCCTGTCTATGGTGATGGTAGAACTGCCTTTCCTCTAGGTGGAGAGGATGCCCCTGTCTATGGGGATGGTAGTACCTCCTCTCCTCTACGTGTAGAGGATGCCCCCTGTCTATGTTGATGGTAGAACCTCCTCTCCTCTAGGTGTAGAGGATGCCCCCTGTCTATGGTGATGGTAGAGCCTCCTCTCCTCTAGGTGTAGAGGATGCCCCCTGTCTATGGTGATGGTAGAACCTCCTCTCCTCTAGGTGTAGAGGATGCCCCCTGTCTATGGTGATGATAGAACCTCCTCTCCTCTAGGTGTAGAGGATGCCCCCTGTCTATGGTGATGGTAGAACCTCCTCTCCTCTAGGTGTAGAGGATGTCCCCTTTCTATGGTGATGGTAGAGCCTCCTCTCCTCTAGGTGTAGAGGATGACCCCTTTCTATGGTGATGGTAGAACCTCCTCTCCTCTAGGTGTAGAGGATGCCCCCTGTCTATGGTGATGGTAGAGCCTCCTCTCCTCTAGGTGTAGAGGATGACCCCTGTCTATGGTGATGGTAGAACCTCCTCTCCTCTAGGTGTAGAGGATGCCCCCTGTCTATGGTGATGGTAGAAACCCCTCTCCTCTAGATGTAGAGGATGCCTCCTGTCTATGGTGATGGTAGAACCTCCTCTCCTCTAGGTGTAGAGGATGTCCCCTGTCTATGGTGATGGTTGAACCTCATTTCCTCTAGGTGAAGAGGATGTCCCCTGTCTATAGTGATTGTAGAAGCTACTCTCCTGTAGGTGTAGAGGATGCCCCTGTCTATGGTGATGGTAGAACCTCCTCTCCTCTAGGTGTAGAGGATTCCCCCTGTCTATGGTGATTGTAGAAGCTCCTCTCCTCTAGGTGTAGAGGATGCCCCCTGTCTATGGTGATGGTAGAACCTCCTCTCCTCTAGGTGTAGAGGATGCCCCTGTCTATGGTGATGATAGAACCTCCTCTCCTCTAGGTGTAGAGGATGCCCCCTGTCTATGGTGATGGTAGAACCTCCCTTCTCTAGGTGTAGAGGATGCCCCCTGTCTATGGTGATGGTAGAACCTCCTCTCCTCTAGGTGTAGAGATGCCCCCTATCTATGGTGATGGTAGAACCTCCTCCCCTCTAGGTGTAGAGAATGCCCCCTGTCTATGGTGATGGTAGAACCTCCTCTCCTCTAGGTGTAGAGGATGTCCTCTGTCTATGGTGATGGTAGATCCGCCTCTCCTCTAGGTGTAGAGGATGCCCCCTGTCTATGGTGATGGTAGAACCTCCTCTCCTCTAGGTGTAGAGGATGCCCCCTGTCTATGGTGATGATAGAACCTCCTCTCCTCTAGGTGTAGAGGATGCCCCCTGTCTATGGTGATGGTAGAACCTCCTCTCCTCTAGGTGTAGAGGATGTCCCTGTCTATTGTGATGGTAGAACCTCCTCTCCTCTAGGTGTAGAGGATGCCCCCTGTCTATGGTGATGGTAGAACTGCCTCTCCCCTAGGTGTAGAGGATGCCCCCTGTCTATGGTGATGGTAGAACCTCCTCTCCTCTAGCTGTAGAGGATGCCCCCTGTCTATGGTGATGGTAGAACCTCCTCTCCTCTAGCTGTAGAGGATGCCCCCTGTCTATGGTGATAGTAGAACCTCCTCTCCTCAAGGTGTAGAGGATGCCCCCTGTCTATAGTGATTGTAGAAGCTCCTCTCCTGTAGGTGTAGAGGATGCCCCCTGTCTATGGTGATGGTAGAACCTCCTCTCCTCAAGGTGTAGAGGATGCCCCCTGTCTATAGTGATTGTAGAAGCTCCTCTCCTGTAGGTGTAGAGGATGCCCCCTGTCTATAGTGATTGTAGAAGCTCCTCTCCTGTAGGTGTAGAGCAGTGATGGCGAACCTTTTGGAGACAGCTACAACCAAAACCTAAGTATATGTTGCAAAGTGCCAATTTAAGCAGTAAGTTGCTGTATTATAGGTTTTAATCGTATTGGCCTCCTGAGTTCACCAATGCAATAGAAAGATTGAGAAATTTGGATTCTAGCTTCCTTCCAGGGTCCCCTGAAGAGGAAGAATCAGGGGACCCAGAGCAGGAGCTCCAATGACAATCTATCTCTATCCACACCTTCTCGCTCCTCCTGTAATCCGGGCAGCCAAGGATGTTGCTTTAAAATAGTGCTGTGCTTGGCACATCCTGGGCCGTATTGGATCACAGGAGAAAGCATTGAGTCCTAGCTGGCAAACTCTGTGTTGGGGTGAAGGCCGGGTGCCCATAAAAAGGGCTCTGAGTACCATCTCTGGCACCCGTGCCATAGGTTCGCCACCACTGGTGTAGAGGATGCCTCCTTGTCTTGTCCATGTGTATAAAAGATGATAATATACTGGGGCCCTCTTCAACTTTTCTACCTTTTGTCACATTTCAGGCTTCAAACATAAAGATATAAAATTTGGGTTTTATTTGGTGAAGAATCAACAATCAAATGGGACACATTTGTGGAGTGGAACGAAATTTATTGGATATTATAAACTTTTGTAAAAAATAAGAAAGTGAAAAGTGGGACGTGAAATATTATTCGGCTCCTTTACCTTCACTCCAGAAGGTTAGTGAGGATCTCAGAAGGATCCAGTGTCGTCCTAAATGACTGATGATGAGAAATGTGTGTGTAATCAGGTCTTTGTATGAATCGTGATGCGTGTAATATTATTCGGACCTTTAAGTCAATACTTTGTAGCTCCATCTTTTTCTGCGATTACAGCTGCAGTCGCTTGGGGTATCAGGTCTCTATCAGTTTTGCACATGGAGAGACTGAAATTCCTCCCGTTCTTCCTTGGAGAACAGCCGGAGCTCAGGGAGGTTGGATGAAGTGTCTGTGAGCAGCAGTTTTCAGCTCTTCCACAGATTCTCCATTGGATTCAGGTCTGGATGGGACTCGGCCGTTCTTACCCAAGCCAGATAGATAAATGGATAGATAGTAGATAGGAGATAGATAGACAGTTATACAGATATGAAATAGTCACATTGTAGGAGAGATATAACTAGACGGATAGATGATAGATGTATAGACAAGAGATGGATGATGCATCTTCACCCGGGCATCAGCCAAGGGGTATTAATGAGCAATACATCCTCTGCCCACCATAGTCCACATGCAGGGGGCCCCTTTAGGACAGGGGGTGGCAAACTGGGCATTTGCTATAATGCCATAAATAAATTGGCATAGCTCGGCATGAACCTGGTGCCCATGGCGGTACCTCTCCCTCTCTCTCCTTTGACAATAGAGATAGATAGATATGAGATAGATATGACATAGATAGATAGATAGATAGATAGATAGATAGATAGGAGATAGATAGATAGATAGATAGATAGATAGATAGATAGATAGGAGATAGATAGATAGATAGATAGATAGATAGATAGGAGATAAATAGATAGATAGATAGATAGGAGATAGATAGATAGATAGATAGATAGATAGATAGATAGATAGATAGGAGATAGATAGATAGATAGATAGATAGATAGATAGATAGATGGATAGATAGATAGGAGATAGATAGATAGATAGATAGATAGGAGATAGATAGATAGATAGGAGATAGATAGATAGATAGATAGATAGATAGATAGATAGATAGATAGATAGATAGATAGATAAATAGGAGATAGATAGATAGATTATAGATAGATAGGAGATAGATAGGAGATAGATATGAGATAGATAGATAGGAGATAGATAGATAGATAGGAGATAGATAGATAGATAGATAGATAGATAGGAGATAGATAGATAGATAGATAGATGGATAGATAGGAGATAGATAGATAGATAGATAGATAGATAGGATATAGATAGAAAGATAGATAGATAGATAGATAGATAGATAGATAGATAGATAGATAGATGGATATGAGATAGATGGATAGATAGATAGATAGATAGATAGATAGATAGATACATAGATGGATTTGCACATATTTATTGCTCTTTTTCTAGAAGCGGAAATAATTGGATTTAGCAGTTAGTAAAATATTTGCATTTGGAGAGAGCGGCAGAAGTGAAAGGTGGGACACTTGTAAAATCTATTGTCCTCCCCTTTGACCCATCCATAAGGGAATTAAACGCAGCTTATCCCCTTAATCCATTTTATCTCTCGGCTCCTTTGTGACCTTCTCATTTCTGGCTTTAAAGACTTTTAAATCCTGTCTCTTTCTTGGCCCCGGCAGCTGCTTAGATATTCAAGGTTTCCCCTAATTCTCCATCGAGCTTCTTCATCCTCCTCATAAAGTCCATAAAACGGGCTCAGGCTTCCATAGAAACAGCAGATTACAGCCAGAAATCCTTCCCAGGAGGAAATGCTTCAGGAGAGGAGATAGGGACCATCACTAAGAAGAACATGGAGATCACACCACAGGTCCAGGGACCATCACTAAGAAGAACATGGAGATCACACCACAGGTCCAGGGACCATCACTAAGAAGAACATGGAGATCACACCAGAGGTCCAGGGACCATCACTAAGAAGAACATGGAGATCAAACCAGAGGTCCAGGGACCATCACTAAGAAGAACATGGAGATCAGACCAGAGGTCCAGGGACCATCACTAAGAAGAACATGGAGATCACACCAGAGGTCCAGGGACCATCACTAAGAAGAACATGGAGATCAAACCAGAGGTCCAGGGACCATCACTAAGAAGAACATGGAGATCAGACCAGAGGTCCAGGGACCATCACTAAGAAGCACATGGAGATCAGACCAGAGGTCCAGGGACCATCACTAAGAAGAACATGGAGATCAGACCAGAGGTCCAGGGACCATCACTAAGAAGAACATGGAGATCACACCAGAGGTCCAGGGACCATCACTAAGAAGAACATGGAGATCAAACCAGAGGTCCAGGGACCATCACTAAGAAGAACATGGAGATCAGACCAGAGGTCCAGGGACCATCACTAAGAAGAACATGGAGATCAGACCAGAGGTCCAGGGACCATCACTAAGAAGAACATGGAGATCAGACCAGAGGTCCAGGGACCATCACTAAGAAGAACATGGAGATCAGACCAGAGGTCCAGGGACCATCACTAAGAAGAACATGGAGATCAGACCAGAGGTCCAGGGACCATCACTAAGAAGACAGAGGAGAACATGGAGATCACACCAGAGGTCCAGGGACCATCACTAAGAAGAACATGGAGATCAGACCAGAGGTCCAGGGACCATCACTAAGAAGAACATGGAGATCAGACCAGAGGTCCAGGGACCATCACTAAGAAGCACATGGAGATCAGACCAGAGGTCCAGGGACCATCACTAAGAAGAACATGGAGATCAGACCAGAGGTCCAGGGACCATCACTAAGAAGAACATGGAGATCAGACCAGAGGTCCAGGGACCATCACTAAGAAGAACATGGAGATCAGACCAGAGGTCCAGGGACCATCACTAAGAAGAACATGGAGATCAGACCAGAGGTCCAGGGACCATCACTAAGAAGACAGAGGAGAACATGGAGATCAAACCAGAGGTCCAGGGACCATCACTAAGAAGAACATGGAGATCACACCAGAGGTCCAGGGACCATCGCCGGGGTCACGCCAACAAACATCTTCCGAAGAAAAACACTTTAAGCTGGATTGTGGCAAAATGGACGTCAGCTGAGATCCCACCATGAGACCATCGTATATACCATATCATATACCACCAATAAATATGTGCATATCCATCTATTTATCTATCATCTATCCATCTCCTATCCATCTCCTATCTATCTCCTATCTATCTATCTATCTCCTATCTATCTCCTATCTATCTATATCCTATCTATCTCATATCTATCTATCTATCTATCTATCTCCTATCTATCTAACTATCTATCTATCTATCTCCTATCTATCTCATATCTATCTATCTCCTATCTATCTTTCCTCTGACCCTACTATGGATTCTGAAGAGATAACACTTGTCAGGAATTCCATCTATTTCATTTTAAGTCATAATTATTTTTTTAATGGTCAATACTATTGTCAAAGGAGAGAGAGAGAGAGAGAGAAAGAGAGAGAGAGAGAGAGAGAGAGAGAGTAACCGCCATGGGCACCAGGTTCACGCCGAGCTATGCCAATTTATTTATGGCATTATGGCAAATGCCCAGTTTGCCGCCCCCTGTCCTAAAGGGGCCCCCTGCACGTGGACTATGGTGGGCAGAGGATGTATGGGGCACCATCCCCACTGTCACACATGGTGGAGGCACCATCCCTACTGTCACACATGGTGGAGGCACCATCCCCACTGTCACACATGGTGGAGGCACCATCCCTACTGTCACACATGGTGGGGGCACCA